>NC_088399.1:73935278-74035278 GCF_034236695.1 Oncorhynchus nerka
CACTGTAAGGATGGTGCCAGGTTTCCTCCAGATGTGACAATTGGCATTCAGGCAAAGAGTTCAATCTTGGTTTCATCAGACCAGAGAATCTAGTTTCTCATGGTCTGAGACTCTTTAAGTGCCTTTTGGCAAACTCCAAGCATGCTGTCATATGCCTTTTACTGAGGAGTGGCTTCCGTCTGGCCACTCTACCATAATGGCCTGATTGGTTGAGTGCTGCAGAGATGGTAGTCCTTCTGGAAGGTTCTCCCATCTCCACATTGGAACTCTGGAGCTCTGTCAGAGTGCCTAATGGGTTCTTGGTCACCTCCCTGACCAAGGCCCTTCTCCCCCTGATTGCTCAGTTTGGCCGGGCTGCAAGCCCTAGGAAGTGTCTTGGTGGTTCCAAACCTCTTCCATTTAAGAATGATGGAGGCCACTGTTTTCTTGGGGACCTTCAATGTTGCAGAATTGTTTTGGTACTCTTCCATAGATCTGTGCCTCGACACAATCCTGTCTCTGAGCTCTAAGTCCAATTCCTTCGACCTTATGGCTTATGGTTTTTGCTCTGACATGCACTGTCAACATTGGGACATTATATAGACGTCAGTGGCTTTCCAAATCATGTCCAATCAATTGAATTTACCCCAGGTGGACTCCAATCAAGTTGTAGAAACATCTCAAGGATGATCAATGGAAACAGGACGCACCTGAGCTAAATTTCGAGTCTCATAGCAAAAGGTCTGAATACTTATGTAAATAAGGTATTTCTGTTTTTAACCTCTTGAACCTCTGGGGGTAGTATTTCATTTTTGGATGAAAAACGTTCCCGTTTTAAACAAGATATTTTGTCACGAAAAGATGCTCGACTATGCATATAATTGACAGCTTTGGAAAGAAAACACTCTGACGTTTCCAAAACTGCAAAGATATTGTCTGTGAGTGCCACAGAACTAATGCTAAGGGCGAAACCAAGATTAAATTTCATACAGGAAGTGAGCCAGATTTTTGAGGCGCTGTGTTCCAATGTCTCCTTATATGGCTGTAAATGCGCAAGGAATGAGCCTTCACTTTCTGTCGTTTCCCCAAGGTGTTTGCAGCATTGTGACGTATTTGTAGGCATATCATTGGAAAATTGACCATAAGAGACTACATTTACCAGGTGTCTGCTCTGTGTCCTCCGTCAAAACTATTGCGTAATCTCCAGGTGCGTGCATTTTTCCATTTTGAACAGAGGAGAAACCAAACTGCCATGAGTGACTTATCATCGAATAGATATGTGAAAAACACCTTGGGGATTGATTCTAAACGTTTGCCATGTTTCTGTCGATATTATGGAGTTAATTTGGAAAAAAGTTTGCGTTGTAATGACTGAATTTTCAGGGTTTTTTCTTAGCCAAATGTGATGAACAAAACGGAACGATTTCTCCTACACAAATAACCTTTTTGGAAAAACTGAACATTTGCTATATAACTGAGAGTCTCCTCATTGAAAACATCCAAAGTTCTTCAAAGGTAAATTATTTTATTTGAATGCTTTTCTTGTTTTTGTGAAAATGTTGCCTGCTGAATGCTAGGCTTAATGCTATGCTAGGCTATCAATACTCTTACACAAATGCTTGTGTAGCTATGGTTGAAAAGCATTTTTTGTAAATGTAAATGTTGTTAACCAATATATTTATTTCATTTCATTTGTGATTTTCATGAATAGTTAACGTTGCGTTATGGTAATGAGCTTGAGGCTATAATTACGCTCCCGGATACGGGATTGCTCGTCGCAACAGGTTAAGAAAAATCTGTTTCAATTTGTTATTATGGGGTAATGTTTGTAGATTACTGATCTTTTTATTTATTTAATACATTTTAGAATAAGGCTCCGACATAACTAAATGTGGAAAAAGTCAAGGGGTCTGAGTAGTAGTATTTTTAAAATTTAATTAAGGATTTTTCCATGATGGTGGGGTGACAGAAACAAGAGAAAGAAGAAGGGAATGTAATTAACCATCTCTGTGGGGGATTATATTCCAAGCAGGTATTCTGCCACGCAGAGTGTGGCGACACACACACTGCAGGGCTACAGAATGGAGTGGAGCGGTGGGGAGATTTCACAGGTCATCAAGCAGAAAGCCCGGGCCTGTCTGTACTGTAAACCAGACGTCCAATTTTCTCCCTCTATCTTTCTTCATTCTCACTGAAGCTGGAAATTGAGCATGCCACACATATGTGGAGAGGCTAGCGAGGTAGGGGAATAAAAGGTAAGCTGCGTTTCATGAGTTTCATTTCTATTTGTAAGATAAAAATGATCTGGCTGTATGTTGAAGGGAAACTTCACTGCTAGTCACTATTTGGGGTGCTTTTACAGTCTCTCTACATAATAATGAGTGATGAGAGGGTTATTAAGACATAATTATACACTATAGCTGTACAGTTATGGCCAAAAGTTTTGAGAATGACAAATATTCATTTGTTTGCTGCTTCAGTGTCTTTAGATATTTTTGTCAGATGTTACTATGGAATACTGAAGTATAATTATATGCATTTCATAAGTGTCAAGGCTTTTACTGACAATTACATGAAGTTGATGCAAAGAGTCAATATTTGCAGTGTTGACCCTTCTTTTTCAAGACCTCTGCAATCCACCCTGGCATGCTGTCAATTAACTTCTGGGCCACTGATGGCAGCCCATTCTTGCATAATCAATGCTTGGAGTTTGTCAGAATTTGTGGGTTTTTGTTTGTCCACCTGCCTCTTGAGGATTGACCACAAGTTCTCAATGGGATGAAGGTCTGGGGAGTTTCCTGGCTATGGACCCAAAATATAGATGTTTTGTTCCCGAGCCACTTAGTTATGATTTTTGATTTTGTGCTCCATCGTGTTGGAAAAGGCATTGTTTGTCACCAAACTGTTCCTGATGGTTGGGAGAAGTTGCTCTCGGAGGATGTGTTGGTACCATTCTTTATCCATGGCTGTGTTCTTAGGCAAAATTGTGAGTGAGCCAACTCCCTTGGCTGAGAAGCAACCCCACACATGAATGGTCTCAGGATGCTTCACTGTTGGCATGACACAGGACTGATGGTAGCGCTCACATTCTCTTCTCCAGACAAGCTTTTTTCTGGATGCCCCAAACAATCGGACAGGGGATTCATCAGAGTAAATGACTTTACCCCAGTCCTCAGCAGTCCAATCCCTATACCCTTTTGCAGAGTATCAGTCTGTCCCTGATGTTTTTCCTGGAGAGAAGTGGCTTTCTGCCCTTCTTGACACCAGGCCATCCTCCAAAAGTATTTGCCTCACTGTGCGTGCAGATGCACTCACACCTGCCTGCTACCATTCCTGAGCAAGCTCTGTACTGGTGGTGTCCCGATCCCGCAGCTGAATCAACTTTAGGAGACGGTCCTGGCGCTTGCTGGACTTTCTTGGGCGCCCTGAAGCCTTCTTCACAACAATTGAACCGCTCTCCTTGAAGTTCTTGATGATCCGATTAATGGTTGATTTAGGTGCAATCTTACTGGCAGCCATATCCTTGCCTGTGAAGCCCTTTTTGTGCAAAGCAATGATGACGTCACGTGTTTCCTTGCAGGTAAGCATGGTAGACAGAGGAAGAACAATGATTCCAAGCACCACCCTCCTTTTGAAGCTTCCAGTCTGTTATTCGAACTCAATCAGCATGACAGAGTGATCTCCAGCCTTGTCCTCGTCAACACTCACACCTGTGTTAACGAGAGAATCACTGACATGATGTCAGCTGGTCCTTTTGTGCCAGGGATGAAAAGCAGTGGAAATGTTTTTGGGGGATTCAGTTCATTTGCATGGCAAAGAGGGACTTTGTGAAAATTAATATTTATGTCATTCTCAAAACGCCACGACTGTATGTTAGAATGTTCGCGCCGGGAGAGTTCAACCAATGACGTCATTGGTTGATTGAGCCTGCTACCTGTATACTTCCTTGTTCCCACCCTCGAATGCAGACCTATCAAAACTGGGAGGTACAGGTTCATGGGAGCTATGTTACCGTGCGCTAAATAATTAGCTACAACAACTAGGTTTCCAGCCAAGCATCGATATTCATGTCCCCAGAGTAAGACCCTTGATATTTATTGTAAAGGAGCATCAAGCTTGCACTTTCACCACTGTGTGAAGTTCAACATTTATTTCATCTGTAGCCTAATGAACGGCTTGCTTTCCTTGTTTGGCTTGAAGTTTACTTCGATAAGATGGTTATTATATCAATATTTGGGCATAAAAGCGTTTCCACCAACAGTTCTCGCATAATTCATTTTACAGACAGAAAAAGATCCCACCTTGTACTTCACTCGTATAAAAAGGTTGGATGGAAACCTGGTTATATGCTGATGATTCCTCTTTTTTTTAAATGTTATTTTACATATGAACATACAGTACATCCCTATTTATTTGAACCGGAATACACTGAAGAAGAGTTGAGACGTCGAGAAAAATAATTGCGAGACAAGCAAGTGGCTGTGGCAGCCTAGAGAGTGTGTGATCACGCTCTCTGCAGCCGATGTGATTAAGACCTTTAAACAGTTCAACATTCATATGGCTGCTGGGCCAGACGGACTACCAGGACGTGTACACCTTAGCATGCCCTGACCAACTGGCAAGTGTCATTTTCAACCTCTCCCTGTCTGAGTCTCTAATACCAACACGTTTCAAGCAGATTAGCATAGTCCCCGTGCCCAAGAACACTAAGGTAACCTACCTAAATGACTACTGACCCATAGCACTCACGTCTGTGGCCATGAAGTGCTTTGAAAGGCTGGTCATGGCTCACATCAACACCATTATCCCAGAAACCCTAGACCCACTCTAATTTGCATACCGCACCAACAGATCCACAGATTATGCAATCTATATTGCACTCTACACTGCCATTTCCCACGTGGACAAAAGGAACACCTATGTGAGAATGCTATTCACTGACTACAGCTCAGCGTTCAACACCATAGGTCCCTCAAAGCTCATCACTAAGCTAAGGACACTGGGACTAAACACCTCCCTCTGCAATTGGATCCCGGTCTTCCTGACGGGCCGCCCCCAGGTTGTGAAGGTAGGTAACACATCCGCCACACTGGTCCTCAACACGGGGGGCCCTCAGGGGTGCGTGCACTGTCCACTCCTGTACTCCCTGTTCACTCATGACTGCACGGCCAGGCACGACTCCAGCACCATCATTAAGTTTGCTGATGGCACAACAGTGGTAGGCCTGATCACCGACAACGATGAGACAGCCTACAGGGAGGAGGTCAGAGACCTGACCGTGTGGTGCAAGGACAACAACCTCTCCCTCAACGTGATCAAGACAAAGGAGATGATTGTGGACTACAGGAAAAGGAGGACCAAGCACGCCCCCATTATCATCGATGGGCTGTAGTGGAGCAGGTTGAGAGATTCAAGTTTCTTGGCCTCCACATCACCAACAAACTAACACTGTCCAAGCACACCAAGACAGTCGTGAAGAGGGCATGACAGAACCTATTCCCCCTCAGGAGACTGAAAAGATTTGGCACGGGTCCTCAGATCATCAAAAGGTTTTACAGCTGAACCATCGAGAGCATCCTGACGGGTTGCATCACTGCCTGGTATGATAACTGCTCGGCCTCCGACCTCAAGGCACTATAGAAGGTAGTGCGTACGGCCCAGTACATCACCCGGGCCAAGCTTTACCTACATGTACATAATTACCTCGATTACCTTGACACCGGTGACCCGCACATTGGCACATTGACTCTGTACCGGTACCCCTGTATATAGCCCCACTATTGTTATTTACTTCTTCTCTTTAATTAATTGTTATTCTTATCTCTTACTTTTTGGGGGGTATTTTCTTCAAACTGCATTGTTGGTTAAGGGCTTGTAAGTAAGCATTTTACTGTAAGGTCTACACCTGTTGTATTCGGCGCATGTGACAAATACAATTTGATTTGATTTGACCAGCTGGACCAGGACTCAGGAGAGCAAATGACAGTAAGTTGTTTTGCTGTCGGTAAGCTAGCTAGCAATATAAGCTCTCTTTTAACCGAGGCTGTGTTGTTCAGTACCGTACAATTTGGTGATTGATTCATAACGGGGCTTGCTTGAACCACTACAAGCCTACTACAAGCCTAGCAAGCCTAGAGTCCAGCCCGGGTAAAGGAGTTCAGGGAACTCAAGTGACATTTGTCATGCAATATTTGTCTGTTCATTCAAGTGTAGCATAAACCCAGTATTAATCATACAATCAATATAACAATTATTTTACCACACAACTTTAAAGCGTATCAACTCTTACTAAGTCCTCAACTACAACTAACTACATAAATCATCACGGTATACATCACATCAAAACAAATGAAATACCGTATACAAAAAGGTTGTAGTCAGTCGGTCAGTCAGACAATCCAATCTGCCACGAAGAACAGAGAGGTGTAGTCCAGAGAGGTGTAGTCCAGAGAGGTGTAGTCCAGAGAGGTGTAGTCCAGAGAGGTGTAGTCCACGGACTGACGCAAAGAGTGGATCAGATCCTGGGTAAACTCTATTAGGCTACAAAACACACGTTTAAAGGTAACAAAACAAATGGAATAGAGAAGCTTCGGAAGTGAGGGTTGAACACATCCTCATTCACGTCTCCATCACAACCCCACTTTTGCGCAGCTGATGCTGGCTATTTAATTGAAAGGGAAATTGCCCTATTGGAAGGAGAAGCACTGAGACGGTTCAGAAAAATTCAGGGCTGTCACAATACATACAGTACATAAGTACACACGCACGCACGCACGCACGCACGCACGCACGCACGCACGCACGCACGCAAGCAAGCACGCAAGCACGCACGCACGCGCACACACACACACACACACACACACACACACACACACACACACACACACACACACACACACACACACACACACACACACACACACACACACACACAGTGGCTTAACTCACAGAGGTGTTTTTCAGTTAACTTCACCCATGGGTATTCCATTGCTCTGACTCGACACTAGGTCGGGGTCCAAGACATAATTGTGACATGCTTCAACAAGGAGAAAGTGAATGGGACATCTGTCCTAGGGTGCCATGCTTTTGCACAAAGACTCAGCTTTTAGTCTGACTCCTCACCTTTTCTCCTCTCTCTCTCTCTTTGCGCCTCCATACACCTTCTGCCAAGGCTGCTCTCTTGTCTCCAGACTGGCAGGAGGAAGGCTCAGTCCCTCCAATGGAGCTGTCAATCAAAGCACCAGGGGACCTGGACACACGCACATGCACACACACTCACAGGGAGCCTCTCCATGGCCCTGCAATTTAGCCCCACTGTCATTTTCTGGCTAACATGGGTGTTATTTCTCTCAGTGGGCTTTATTAGGTCATTTCGGCAAAGGTGTGTGCTGCTGTGTGTGTGTGTATAAGAGTATGTGTGAGGCCTTCTATAGGATTGTACATTCGCTTGCTTGCCTTTTCAGCTGTGAGTGATTCCTTGTAAGGAGAAAATGATGGAGGACTATTTTTCACCTTGTCAGGTATTGAGTGAGAAACGCTCTGGATTTGATTACCAGGCGGTAGGAGGAGTCAGTGACATTTGCGAGACAAGAGAGAGAGAGAGAGAGAGAGAGAGAGAGAGAGAGAGAGAGAGAGTTGCAATTGTGCTGTTACAGAGAAGTCTACGGTAGTGTCACACGTTCCAGCAGCGCATCATGGCCGCTCTCCCCTAAAGGACCAGTAGGATCTTGTGAGCGTCTGCTGGCCAAGAGAACTATGTGTAGCACCTCTGAACAGAGTGCTGGCCGTAATTACGGGCTAAAATTAGTGCTGTCAGTCACCCCCCACCAGTCTGATTAGTTTTCAACTTAAAAACCCAATTCAGTCAAAAACACGATTTCCCTGTGTTTCACAGTGCCTTGAGAAAGTATACATATTCCAAATGTTGTTATGTTACAGCCAAAATGGATTAAATTGCTTTCCTTTCTCACAGATTTACACACAATACCCCATAAAGACAAAGTGAAATCATGTTTTTGTAAATGTTTGCAAATGTATTGTACATGAAATATAGAAATATCTCATTTACATAAGTATTCACACCCCTGAGTCAATACTTTGTAGAAGCACCTTCGGCAGTGATTACAGCCGAAGGTGAAGGAATAATTTTGCACGCCCAATTTTTCAGTTTTTGATTTGTTAAAAAAGTTTGAAATATCCAATAAATGTTGTTTCACTTCATGATTGTGTCCCACTTGTTGTTGAGTCTTCACAAAAAAATACAGTTTTATATCTTTATGTTTGAAGCCTGAAATGTGGCAAAAGGTCGCAAAGTTCAAGGGGGCCGAATACTTTCGCAAGGCACTGTATATTCATTAGGCCGTAATGACTGGGAATAAAGATATGCATCTGTTGGTCACAGGTACCTTTATTTTAAAGTAGGGGAATGGATTAGAAAACCAAGTCAGTATCTGGTGTGAACACCATTGGCCTCATGCAGCACGACATCTCCTTCACATAGAGTTGATCAGGCTGTTGATTGTGGCCTGTGGAATGTTGTCCCACTCCTCTTGCTGGATATTGGTGGGAACTGGAACACGCTGTTGTTAACGTCAATCCAGAGCATCCCAAACGTGCTCAATGGGTGACATGTCTGGTGAGTATGCAGACCATGGAAGAACTTGGACATTTTCAGCTTCCAGGAATTGTGTACAGATCCTTGTGACATGGGGCTGTGCATTATCATCTTAAAACAAGAGGTGATGTTGATAAAATGCAATTATGTTCGTTGTCTGCAGCTAATGCCTGCCCATACCATAAGCCCACCTTGGGGCGCTCTGTTCATAACATTGACATCAGCAAACCACTCGCCCACACAAGTCCATACACGCTGTCTGCCATCTGCCCGCTACAGTTGAAACCAGAATTAATTTGTGAATTGCACACTTCTCCAGTGTGCCAGTAGCCATCAAAGGTGATAATTTTCCCAGTGTCTTTTATACTGATAACAAGTTCAAACAGGTGCCATTAATACAGGTAACGAGTGGAGGACAGAGGAGCCTCTTAAATAAGAAGTTACAGGTCTGTGAGAGCCAGAAATCTTGCTTGTTTGTCTGTGACCAAATACTTATTTTCCACCATAATTTGCAAATAAATTCATTAAAAATCCTACAATGTGATGTTCTGGATTTCTTTTCTTATTTTGTCTGTCATAGTTGAAATGTACCTATGATGAAAATTACAGGCCTCTCTCATCTTTTTAAGTGGGAGAACTTGCACAATTGGTGGCTGACTAAATACTTTTTTGCCCCACTGTACCTGCATATCTGACGAGGAGGAGTAGTAGGAAGGATCGAAGGACCAATGCGCAGCGTGGTAAGTGCTCACCTTGTTTATTTGCCTGAACACTAAAATGCAAAATAATGAGAGAATGAACGAAACAAACGAAACAGTCCCGAGTGGAACACACAGACAGAAAATAATCCCCCATAACTCAAAAGTGAAACCAGGCTTCCTAAGTATGGTTCTCAATCAGGGACAACCTTTGACAGCTGCCTCTGATTGAGAACCATACCAGGCCAAACACATAAATCCCAAATTATAGAAAAGGGAACATAGACTGCCCATCCCAACTCACGCCCTGACCATACTAAAACAAAGACAAAACAAAGGAACTAAGGTCAGAACGTGACAGTACTCCCCCCTCCCCCAAAGGTGCGGACTCTGGCCACAAAACCTGAACCTATAGGGGAGAGTCTGGGTGGGCGTCTGTCCGCGGTGGCGGCTCTGGCGCAGGACGTGGACCCCACTCCACCATAGTTTTTGTCCGCCTCTTCACCTGCCTCCGTGGCCTCTTTAGAGCGGCGATCCTCGCCGCCGACCTCGGACTGGGGACTCTAGCCCCGGGTCCCGAATGGACGGGAGATTCTGGCAGCACCGGACGGACGGAAGACTCCTGCAGCTCCGGAGTGAAGGGCGATTCCCGCAGCACCGGGCGATTCTGGCAGCTCCTGGCTGACGGACGGCTCTGGCAGCTCCTGACTGACGAGCGGCTCTGGCAGCTCCTGATTGACGGACGGCTCTGGCAGCTCCTGACTGACAGACGGCCCTGGGAGCTCCTGGCTGACGTTTGGCTCTTGCAGCTCCTGGCTGACGGGCGGCTCTGGGCAGCTCCTGGCTAACGGGCGGCTCTGGCAGCTCCTGACTGACGGGTGGCTCTGGCAGCTCCTGACTGACGGGCGGCTCTGGCAGCTCAGGACAGACGTGAGACTCTGGCAGGCCTGGAGTGGCGGGAGCACCTGTAGGGAAGAGACGGAGAGACAGCCTGGTGCGGGGGGCTGCCAACGGAGGGCTGGTGCGTGGAGATGGCACCGGATAGACCGGACCGTGAAGGCGCACTGGAGGTCTCGAGCACCGAGCCTGCCCAATCCTACCTGGCTGAATGCTCCCTGTAGCCAGGCCAGTGCGGCGAGGTGGAATAGCCCGCACTGGGCCGTGCTGGCGAACCGGGGACACCATGCATAGGGCTGGTGCCATGTACCCCGGCCCGAGGAGACGCATTGGAGACCAGATGCGCTGAGCCGGCTTCATGGCACCTGGCTCGATGCCCACTGTAGCCCGGATGATACGAGGCGCTGCTATGTACCGCACCGGGCTATGCCTGTTCACCGTGGACACCGTGCACCCCACGGCATAACACGGTGCCTGCCCGGTCCCCCTCTCTCCACGGTAAGCACAGGGAGTTGGCTCAGGTCTCCTACCTGACTTAGCCACACTCCCCGTGTGCGTCCCCCCCCAAGACATTTTTGTACTCTTGCGCGCGAACTGTTCTGGCGTCTCTCCAAGTAATTTGGGTTTAACACTGGTGTCGGGCTGGATGTTTCACATCTTGTTAAGTTAAGGGATCAGGTTTGGGATAGGGCTAAAATATGGTTAAGTTTAGGAATTCCGAGTGGTTAAGGTTTCACCTTTGGGATAGGATTCAAACACAAAAACAGCACTGTGATTGAGCACTCAGCCCTCGGCGACTTTGCAAGGCTTTTACTCCCATCCACAACGTCCTAGCATCCGCCAGCCTACTTTAAAGTAATAGTGCTCACTGCTGCTGGTTTTCAAGGCAATTCTAGACATTCTTGGGACCTGGACGGACGTATAACTTCGACTTCAAACTAGAGCCATCTCCCTGTTGTATGTGCTTGTGTGAGTGAATATGTGTATGAAGTAGACCTTCACGTATGTCACCGCCTAGCGTAGGGAACTCTGAATAACTCGTAACATAGGCCACACAGGTTATTTGAGAAGAGGCATGAGTGGAAATACATGAAATTAAGTCAAAGGTAGGTAACAGGTCCCAAATGAATTTATCTCTGAACTTCGGCTTCCCGAAAACCAAATTAGTTTGAGTTTGGCAAACAAAATGGAAGAAGAATATAACGCAAAACAATCAAACAACCATTAAATCAATCAAAAACAGGTCTCATTGCAGGTGGAAGGAAAGCATAGCGCAACTTTAACTTTGACTTAAGTCATCATTCCATCAAATGAATACTTCTCTTAGCAAACCCAAGGCAACAAAAGAGCCCTGCCACAATTTCAAACCTAGCTTCCTTCTCACCTGCACCTTCCCCTGGGCGGCCGCACCTCAAACAAAGGAATCAAAGCATCTAAAAGGGCAAGTAAAACGGAGCGAATCACAGTTCTCCATTAATCAATAAATTAGAAAGCACTAAATTAGGATAACGTAAGCTGAAGCTTGCACAGTGTGTGTGTTCATGCGTGCATACAGTACATTCATTCTGTGCATGTGTGTTTGTGTCTGTCTGTGTAAATTACTGAGTTAAAGTGAGTCTGGATAGCACCACCTGGCTCTATTTACTCTGTTATGAGACTGGATGTGAACATAAACCATATTAGACTTCACCCCAAGCTGGAAATATACCAGGTGTCACCCTTTATTTTGTCCCGAAGTAGAAAATATACCAGGTGTCACCCTCTATTCTGTCTGAGCTCTCAGTGATTGGTTCCTACGTTTCATTGTGCTTAAAGTGTGTTTTTTCCCCACATCGTGAGGGGAGGGGGAGCGCTTTAGAGGGCAGACAGCCAGGAAACCCATCATGGGACCATCTGAGCATGCCGAAACACAAATACAGGATGTGTCCCTAGCCAGCTGCTTAGTTAGTAGGGACATGTTTTTAAAAGCTTGTGACAGACAGGGTGGGCCTATACTGTGTAGCCTGGTGCCAAGTCTGTCTGTCTGTACATTAAAGCCAACTACTATGGTCATCCTCATGCCAAACATAGTAATTTCTGTGCTGTTGCACATCCCAGAACTGTTCTTGATGTC
The DNA here is from genome assembly GCF_034236695.1 of Oncorhynchus nerka. Lineage (NCBI taxonomy): Eukaryota > Metazoa > Chordata > Actinopteri > Salmoniformes > Salmonidae > Oncorhynchus > Oncorhynchus nerka. The sequence goes on from NC_088399.1 coordinate 73,947,580, forward strand.
TTGCCAAACATTTGGCATGACAATGACCATTGGATTTGGCTCTACAGTACAATACAAACAGATCTGGGACCAGGCTACAACACAGACACAGACAGGTTGCCTGTCCTAAGTTCTCTATCTACCCAGCATTCTAGAAGTTTCAACCTGGCTACAGAGACAAAGCCTCTGATATGTGTTTGACACTTGGTTCTAACACTCACAACACTAAACGTATCTGGCACACACCTATCTAATGCTAACTATATCTGCATCCAAAACCTGGGAGGAAATCCCTGCTTGACAAGATTATTGCCACAACAAAAAAACGGACAATGTCGATTCAAAATAAAATATATCTTCTCGTTTGATCTACCGGTATTCCTATTGTCATGGCTACCTCATTAGATTTAGAAATAGTGAACATGGGATGAGGACAATTGGTTAACAATAACAGTACACAAACACTGACTACTGAGATCTTTGCTTTATCAAATGTCAACACTGAGATGTCCTCGCTCCTCACCACACGCAGCATGGCTAGTAGGTGTGTGTCTGAGGCTAGCCAGGCAAGCAGGTGTGTATGTGGCTAGCCAGGCTAGCAGGTGTCCAGAGGAAAGGTCATATGACCCATTACCCAGGGGTGTTGCAGAAACCCCTCAATCGGAACGGGAATTTAAGCTGTCCATATCCGACACACACACACACACACACACACACACACACACACACACACACACACACACACACACACACACACACACACACACACACACACACACACACACACACACACACACACACACACACACACACACACACACACACGCACACACGCAACCACACACACGCAACCACACACACACACACACACACACACACACACACACACACACACACACACACACACACACACACACACACACACACACACACACACACACACCATAGAGGAAGCTGTGGTGGCCAGATCCCTGTCATTATGCAGACTCTCCATCCTAAACTAGGAGAGGGAGGAGATCGTTCCCACCCCCAGTAATGTGTTTGCCATTTCCAGGCTGCAGGTCTTGTGTTTGTGCAGAGGGACAGGGAATTGCAAATGGAGCCTCTTCTTTCCCCCTTCCTGCCGCTGACATTTTCTGTGGATTCCTGAAGGTCATCATTTGAAAGAAACGTGTCAATATGCTAAATGTATTCCTCTTTGTCTTGTCCCGTCAGTGGTGATTTTTCCTGGGATTTACAGCAATAAAAATCAATCCAGAGTTTTAAAAGGGTACAGTACTAAAAACTATGTGAGAACACACGATGAAGCCCCACATTGAAAAATCCCTGAGAAAACGACTAAACAAAAAATACATCCCATTTTGAACTTAGTCAGCGGCTCCTCATCACCCTTCTGTATGAGTTAGCGGTTAATGCTAGCCTGATCTGTTGTTTGTTAGTATGCGGTTAGGTCTAGCTTGCAGCATTTGGGTAAAGGGCTGTAGCCTGATCTATGCAGTTATGACTAGCCAGATCTATACAGTTATGGCTAGCCTTATCTACAGTATGTGGTTATGGCTAATCTGATCTATACGGTTAGGATTAGCATAACCTATGCAGTTAAGGCTAACCTGATCTCTACAGTTAGGGCTAGCTTCACCACTACAGTTAGGGCTAGCTTCATCGCTACAGTTAGGGCTAGCTTCATCGCTACAGTTAGGGCTAACCTGATCTCTACAGTTAGGGCTAGCCTGATCTCTACAGTTAGGGCTAGCCTCATCTCTACAGTTAGGGCTAACCTGATCTCTACAGTTAGGGCTAGCCTGATCTCTACAGTTAGGGCTAGCTTCATCGCTACAGTTAGGGCTAACCTGATCTCTACAGTTAGGGTTAGGCTGATATGTTGTCTTCCAGTTGAGAAAGGCTTGGAGGCTCAGCCCTCCTGCACATTCCGTTAACACAGGGGCTTCAGTGGAGAGAGCTAATTACAAATGTGCTGTGTCAAGCCTCCGCTGCTCTGATAAACAAATTAGGGCTAGGGCCATCTCTCTCCTTCCTCTCCCTTTCTTCTTCCCTCTATTGTTTCCATCCCTCTCTCTGCACATCCTCCCCACTTTCTCCCCACCGGGGCTAGCCTCCTTTCGCGAGCATAATCCGCCGTGCATGCCAAGATAATCTCACCATCGCACTCATGTGCGCACACACACCCGCATGAATGCATGCACGCACACACACCAGTACCACCACACCAAACCCCAGCCAAAACATCACCCAATCCTTATATTTTCCAAAGGCAAAATGCTGAATTGCTTCGTTGTGATAGCGAGTGCCCCAATGACAGATCTATCTATCCCTCATCTATCCCTCCATATATCCCCATCTATCCCTTCATATATCCCCATCTATCCCTTCATCTATACCTCCATCTATCCCTTCATCTATACCTCCATCTATCCCTCCAATTATCCCCATCTATCCCTCCACACTGATTCAGTGTGCTAGATGTTACATACTCTAAACATGTCCTTGTAACATGAGGCTAGCCCTAACATGTCCTTTACCCATCTTAACAAGGATCCTCCCCCTTTTTTTCAATTTTCACCTAAAATGACACCCAAATCTAACTGCCTGCAGCTCAGGATCTGAAGCAAGGATATACATATGTTTGATACCATTTGAAAGGAAACACTTTGAAGTTTGTGGAAATGTGAAAGGAATGTAGGAAAATATAACACATTAGATTTGGTAAAAGATCATTTTTTAACTATTATTTTTTAAATGCAAGAGAAAATCCATAATTTATTCCAGCCCAGGGACAATTTATATTTTGGCCACTAGATGACACCAGCGTATGTGCAAAGTTTTAGATTGATCCAATGAACCATTGCATTTCTGTTAAAAAATGTATATCAAGACTGCCCAAATGTGCCTAATTGGTTTATTAATAACTTTTCAAGTTCATAACTGTGCACTCTCCTCAAACAATAGCATGGTATTCTTTCACTGTAATAGCTACTGTAAATTGGACAGTGCAGTTAGATGAACAAGATTACTAGCTTTCTGCCAATATCAGATATGTCTACGTCCTGGGAAATGTTCTTGTTACTTACAACCTCATGCTAATCACATTAGCCTATGTTAGCTCAACTGTCCGGTAGGGTACCCACCAATCCTGTAGAGGTTAATAACAATATTATCTATGTGTTCTGACCATGATAAAGCTGCGTCCAACATGACGCCTTGTAGTTTTGTTTTTTTCACTTGCTCTACATGTGTTCTATTCATCGACAAATTCAATTGGGGATCATCAGCAAGCATATATCTTCAACCAAATACATTACATATTGCTTTAGAAATGTTAAACACCAATTTGTTCTTATCAACCCACTCAGACACCATTCTTAGTTCACTGCTCAGTACACCTGTTAGCTCATTACATTCTGATGCTGCGCTATACATTATAGAGTCATTAGCATATATGACCACTCTTGTTTGTTCATTACTGAAGGTAAATCACTAGTAAAGATAGAGTAGAGAAGTGGGCCATAGGCAACTTCCTTGAGGAACACCACAGAGGAACACCACAGAGGAACACCACAGAGTATACTGTTTGAAAATCTACCATGAAAGAACACTTTTTGCCTTCTCCTGGATAGATAGCTTTCCATCCAGGATATAGCTGCAGACTTTAAACCATAACATTTGAGTTTACCTAGTAACAGTTCATGATCAATTGCATCAAAAGCAGCACTGAAATCTAGCAACACTGCACAATCTAACTTCCTGTCATCCATAGTCTTTAACCAATCATCTGTCATTTGTGCTAAGGCCGTACTCACAGAATGCCCTTCTTTGTATGTATGCTGGAAACCGGTTATCAGACCATTACATGAGAAATAATCCTTGATTTGTACAGATACATTTTTTTCCAAATAATTTACTTAACATAGGCAGCAAGCTTTTAGGGCGACTATTAGGACCAATGAATGAATTATTTTTTTATCATTAGGTAGTGGAATAACCTTTGACTCTTTCCACTCTTCTGGGCACACCTCATACATCAAGCACTTATTCAAAAATATGTTAGATTGGGGTAGATATAGTAACTCTAAGCAGTTTGGCATCAAGATTGTCTGTACCAGGTGACTTGTCATCCGAAAGAGACAACAGAATCCTTTCTAACTCTTCTCTTTCTACTTGACGAAATTTGAACATGCATTGCCTCTCCATCATGATACAATATTTTCTGCCCTATGTTTATACAAGAGACCACAGGAAAACGTCTTTGATCAGAGGTTAGTTTGTTAAATAAGGATTGCAAGCCGGATTTCAACCTGGAGTTTACACTGACAGTAATTTGCAAGCAACATACTTAGTTCAAAAGATGGTGTTTTCCCTTTTTATCCCCTACTGAGATCACCTCGCCCAGGGTGATGTCCCTTAACTTTAATACCATATAAGCTCATGATTAATAGTTGCTAATACAAAAATGTCTCTGCTAGGTGGATTTCAGCTTATTGTTATTTGCATTTAGTTTCCCAATCCTTCTTCCTCCTATTGCTATCATGTGCTAGCAGAAGTAAGACTGGAACATGGTATCAACAGGATCTGAAAGTGTAGTTTCAACAAACAGGCATATAACTTTTGTACAGTTGACCTCTTCATGCACTTACAAAGTCTCTACCTCAAACTAAAACATCAATGTACTTTTGTAATTACAGGTGTTCCTATAATGTACAAATATTATACATTATATTATACATGTCAGTATATGACATGGAGCCATCAATTGGAATCATAGCATTCCTCAAATTGTCCACTTTGCCTGTAAAATATTAATTAAGTAGTTTGCGATGTCGTGTGGTTTCGTAATAAATAAACCCTCTGATTGAACAAAAGAGGCGGACATTTTCGAATTCCTACCCATAATTCCGTTCAACGTTCTCCACAGTTTTTTTCCCCATCACCCTTCACTTCATCAGTTTTGTGCTGATAGAATCCCTTCTTCTTTCCTTTGTTTGTCTTGCTCACAACATTTTTTAATTGACTTATCAAACAGTGTCAGATTTATCTGCTACTTTTTTGGCATCATAATGTTGAATCATTAAATTTCTCAGCTCATCATCAATCCATGGGGCACCGTTTGACCTCATGGTGCGTTTTCTTAAAGGGGCGTGCTTATCAGCTATACTTATAAATAATTGAATTAACAACCATCAGTGACATTTCAGGATCATCCTTACTACACACTTGTAACCATTGCACATTCTTAATCTCATCCACAAATGAGTCCTGATTGAACCCTCTGCAGGACCTGTGGTAGATTACCCTAGGGACAGCCTTCGGCATTTTAGTTTTCCTAGTGAGTGCAACCAAGTCATGATCACTGCAACCTAGTGCCACTGATACAGCTTTAGAACAATGTGTAAAAATGTGATCGGTATAAGTTGATGATGTGATACCGGACCTATTAGTGAACGTTCTGGTTGGTAATGTCATAACTTGGGCCATGTTACATACATTGGCAACATAAATACGTTTATTTCTCATTGGACAGTTGGTGTTATAAAAAAATCTATATTCATATCTCCCCAACAATATGTTTCCCTATTTTCATCAGATACTTTATACAACGTTTCGCAAATTACATCAAGATATTTCACATCAGCACAAGGTGGCTAATAGCAGCAACCAACTCGTATAGGTTTCAAATGTGATAAATGCACCTGTACCCATAGTGCCTCTAATCCATTCAACATTAAGTCCTGACGTTGTTTTGCTGGAATATGACTATGGATGTAAACTGCAGCTCCACCTCCATATCTATTTCTGTCCCTCCTGAACATATTGTATCCATGTATAGAGATCTCAGAATCCTCAAAAGAAAGTCCAAGTGAATCTCTGATATTGCAAATACTTGAATATTATTTGACTGCACTAGCCAGCATATTTCATGAATGGCATAATTTCAAGTGAGCAATCAACAGACCTTGCAGTGGTAGATTTACAGAATTTATATGTCCAAACATGAATCAGCAGTTGGAAGCAGTCAGTATTTGTATGTGTGTGTGTGTGTGTGTGTGTGTGTGTGTGTGTGTGTGTGTGTGGGGGGGGGATTACCTGTATCTGTCACTCCTCATAACTCCTTTGGAGGGAGGGTGAACAATTAGTTTGTCATAGCTCAGATATGCTATGTCAACTCGTTCTCTTGCAGCCTTCATAGCTGGTATTAGTTCCTTTCTTCTTTGACAGACTGCAAAGGTAATATCGCAAAAGGACGTGACACTATTAAGGATTCCAGATTGAAATGATAAATACAATAATACAAAATAATTCAAATACATATAACCATTTATTTACAACTGAGTGATTTCATTCATTTGGTTCTATGGAATGAGCTGGGGGTCAATGGCGACTAATGCAGAGGATTGTACAAACATGAGATCAATATAAAATGCTAACTGGCTAAGCCGCTAACTCCTTACCGATTCCTTTCATTTATTGTCTGTGTGATCGCTAAAGGTTACATACTGTATATGGTCCTCTGTAGCTCAGTTGTTAAAGCATGGTACTTGCAATTCCAGGATAGTGGGTTATATTCCCGGGACCACACATACATCAAAATGCAGTTGTGTAAAGTACTTAAGGGAAGTTGTTTTTTGGGGTATCTGTATTTTACTTGACTATTTATATTTTTGACAACTTTTAATTTTACTTCACTACATTCCTAAAGAAAATAATATACTTTTTACTCCATACATTTTCCCTGACACCCAAAAATACATTTTGACAGGAAAATGGTCCAATTCACACACTTCAAGAGAACATCCCTGGACATCCCTGGTTTGGTTAATATAAGCAATTTGAAATAATTTATACTTTTGCTTTGACTTTTGATACTTAAGTACATTTTGGCAATCCCATTTACTTTTGATACTTAAGTATTTTTGAAATCAAATACTTTTAGACTTTTACTCAAGTAGTATTTTACTGAGTGACTTTAACTTTTAATTGAGTCATGTTCTATTAAGGTATCTTTACTTTTACTCAAGTATGCCTGTTCTGACCTGACTGTCTATGACAGACCCCAGCCATTTCTATCGAGAGCCCTCATCTCGTCTCCTCTCGTCTCCTCTCGTCTCCTCTCGTCCCGTCTCCTCTCGTCTCCTCTCGTCTCGTCTCCTCTCCTCTCCTCTCCTCTTTTGTCCACTCTTCTCTTCTCACCCTAGTGCTTTATTGACTTCTGAGAGAAGCACTTTCTCCTCAACAGTCAGCATCTGCATCTATCTGTCCTCCTCTTTGATTAAAAATGTATTCAAATATTGCCTTTTAATACTCGTTTTTTTCCTTCCTCCTCTCCGCACCAGCGAACACGAGATTAAGCGTAAGGTGAATTTTTCCACAAATCCCACAGAGTGTAAGAGGAAGATAAACACACTCCATTGACTTTGCCATTGCAATTACCTTCTAAAGTTTTATATTAGAAGAGTTTATTGCATTATAGACGGGGGGTTCCTTCCAAAAGTGCTCGTTTTGTTTCTCAAGGGCTTCATCTATCGTTGAATTATAGAACATAATCACAAAATAGGTTTTAAATACTGTAAGCTTTTAGGGATTTACAGTGTATTCATTTAAACTGTAAGGTGTTCTTTAATTTTCTTCTTTCAGAAATATATCATTCAAACATAGAAGTGCTTCGTTTTGATTGTAAGTTTTACAGTAAGTTCATTTAACAAACACAATGTCACGCCCTGACCAATGAGAGCTGTTTATTCTCTATGTTGGTTGGGGCGTGACAGTGACTAGGGTGGTTTATCTAGGTGATTAATGATCTATGTTGGCCTCGTATGGTTCCCAATCAGAGGCAGCTGTTTATCGTTGTCTCTGATTGGGGATCATATTTAGGCAGCCATTTCCCCATTGTGCTTTGTGGGATCTTGTCTAGGTATAGTTGCCTGCGAGCACTACTTTGAGCTTCACATTTAGTTTTTTCTCTTTATTGTTTTTGTTCTTTGAGTTTCTCTTCCAAATAAAAGGATGGAAACATACCACGCTGCATCTTGGGCCACTCCTTATAACGATCGTGACACACAAACCGTAACACATTGGAAACATTATTTTCTCTTCTGGGACAATAATGGGAACAATAACTTTTCATTTACATGTGTACTACATTCCACTCACAAGATACTCAATATGAAGAATCATATTTGTTGTTTATAAATGATGTGTGATGCATCTAGGCCTTATAAAGGATTTACAAAGGCTTCATTAAGCCTTAGAAGTTATAATTAATTTAAAATGTGACCCAGAAAATAAGTACAACTAAGATAAACATACAGTATTCTGTTTGGACCGATTTAGTATGAGGAAATAATGCATTAACTCTCTTTCTCCCCTTCTCAGTTTCTCCCACCCACCCACCCTCCCTCCCTCCATTCCTTCCTCCCTCCTTCTCAGGTCAACAATAAAACAATCTGAGCCACAGATTGACTTATCTACCTGAATCCAATTTTCATGTTCACTGACTGCAGTGAGCGCCTCCACTCCTCACTGGATGAATTACGCAGCGTTCTCTATCAGCTCTTGATAAACAGATGGAACATTGCAGCCATGAAGTGAAAATGCAACTGAGAGTACCCGTTATGAATATATGATAGTAGGATACAAAAAATAAACATTTTGGAAGAGGGTTTTATTTAGAAACAGGAACTATGATCTAGTGTATATTATGTTGTGCATCCCAAATCTAAAAACATGTCTCAACTTTGCACACTTTGTATTTACACACCTCATCACTGATTTACATTTTTTAAAATGTCTTGTTGAAAAGCGATATCCCAAGATTAAATACAGTGAAGTACACACTAAAGGTTAAAAAAATTGGTTTGGAACAAAAACCTTTTTTATTTAGACTTTACTGCAAAAGGGCATTCAAGGAGTTGGTCTGATGGGAATCTATGATGTCATCGGGCTCCCCCTTGCTTGAGGAGCAACCACTTGGGCTCTGTAATGGCATACCTGGACCACCTATTGAGATGTGCCTTTTGTTAAGTAAATCAGGTGTTAAATGAGGTGAAAGGACACACATTTGATTGGTGTAAGCACTGGATGGAGGGAGTTTCTACTATTGTTTTATCCATCACTGCAGAAAGGGGGAAGGATGGAGAGTTATTTTGCTAACATAGACAATTGCCCTTTAAAATCTTAAACTCTCTGTTATATAGTTGTCTTTTATTTGGGGTATATCTCGTCAAAATCTTCTGGGTTTGTAGTGGGTTTTGATCTGATTCAGTACATTTGCTTTGCATTCTTTTTGGAGTCTGGTGGTGATAACACCCTCCCTCCCTCCCTCCCTCCCTCCCTCCCTCCCTCTAGTAGGACATTGTAATGTCGTTAGTAGGAGAAGACATTAGAGAGATGAGGGAGATGAAGGGACTTGGCAGAGGGATAGAGGGATGGAGGAAACAGCAGGGCCTCTGGATGTCTGGGTAATGCGGTTTATAAACCTCTGATTGACGAGGTGATTTGAAACAGGTGATAAGTAATTTAGAGTTTAATTTGGTGTGAGCTGTGGTACTGTTACGAGTTTTTTTTTTCTAGGAGAAGATTTTTAAATTCCATCCGGAACTTCCTTTTTGTATCTGCTGTATGTTTGTACATTTGCCGGATCTTGTTTCCATTGAGATTCAGAAGATAATGCTTTTATGTCATTATACTCTAGGTCATTATAGCATCCTCGGCTATAGAAAGGTAACTGAAATCAAGCTTTGATTTAATTGATTCGTTTTGTTTCATTGTACATTTCTGTTCATTGAAATTACAAAACCAGTCAGAGAAGCCAAGGCCTTATTGTGATCGATTCTAGAACATGGATCTGGTCCGCTTCATAGAAATCAGAATGAATAGAAAGGGCTTGAGAGCTCTAACCCTGGCAATTGACTGGTAAACTCATGGGTACACTAAAAATGGTTGCCAGTCAACCCATTATGCCACTATTGATTTGAATGGAGACGCCTTTTCTATTCATTCTTATTTCTATGGTCCGCTTCTCCATCGGACTTCAGCAGAGAATGAAAACCGAATGAAGAACTGATAAGGATCAACAGTATGAAAAAAATAGGGACAAGCCAGACAAATCCTCACAATAAAGGACACAAATAATCAAAATGTCCTCTGAAATAAAATGCTATGCCATGAAAGATGATTATAACAGCAGTAACAAAAGCGATTGTGGGATTAGGGAAGAGGGAAACACCAATGGGATCCAGATCTGTGGCTGGTTCCAGGAACTACTAATACCATACTGTATCAAACAGAACATGGTGTTGTCAGGAAAGTAAAGAGTGATTGAACGATATCGTCTTTGCACATCTGGTTTGTAAAAGAGGATTATGAGAGTTGTTAAGAATAGTCCTTTACCTTAAAATGACATGTGTCCGTTCTTGGAATTGTACAACGTAATATGTTATCTTAGACAAGAATGTTGCGCAGTCACTTCATTTGAGCAATTCAGTCCAACCCAGGTTTTTGACATGAGTTAATGTAGGCTAATCCAAGCACAGCTAGAGTTCATACATTGTTTCTTTCCTCTAATCTGCTGGCGACAGCAGAGTATTTGGGGCTGTAATACTGTGGGAAATGACCTTTAAATTGAATCAAATAAGATTGACGTGGCATGTTAGAAATGGCTCCAAATTGTACAATTGAATTATGATTAGATATGAGATCAATATGAATGTGGAGAGGATCACTATGGTTTTACTCCGCAGCGATAAATGATGACAAATGTCAGACATTATGTCTCTTTCTTTCTGTTTGCCACTCTGGCTGTGACTGTGGTGCCACAGAGCTGAGATAATACAGAAAGAAACCTCTTTAAAAACACATTCGTTTTGGTGGAATTCTTTGAGGTTCTTCGAGTCAGGTCAAACTTTTTACAGTGAAGTGCATTGAACTTGAACTTGACATTGAACGTCAGTTGATTCTTATGGACTGTTCCCTTACAAATCAGTGCAAACACTGAGTCGAGTGCTGACATTTGACACAAAACAATAACAAAAGACACAGCACCTGATGGTGGCTCCATTTATCTAACGTATTGGCTCACTGGGTTGTTAAAATGTACTGAGTCTATGTGATTTCAGTCTGAGATTTGTGCCAGACTACTGTAATTACATTTAACCTTAAGAGTCATGTCATCTAATATCTACTTTATACTGACGTACACATCTGAAGTGTACTCCTCTACTCTATAGATACTCTTGCTGTACCTGGTCTTTTGTACAGTACCTTTCCAAGGGACCTGATTCGATTTGTAGCCAAGGACAAAGGATAGCAGCCTCTCTGAATGTCACGCCTGTTTCAACTGCAAAAGGACTCAATCTTAAGAGTCAGTAAGCTGGAACTGTCTGTAATGCAATGCCATTACACTGGGAACCAGGTCAAGGCAAGCAGAGACACGGTTCAATATGTCATTCAAGGGTGTGTGTGTGTGTGTGTGTGTGTGTGTGTGTGTGTGTGTGTGTGTGTGTGTGTGTGTGTGTGTGTGTGTGTGTGTGTGTGTGTGTGTGTGTGTGTGTGTGTGTGTGTGTGTGTGTGTGTGTGTGTGTGTGCATGCGTGCGTGCGTGCGTGTTTGTGTGCAGAAAAAACAAATGCTGCTGTCCCAAAAACCTGCAACCACAATGTCCATTCCATGACCTTCTTTAGGCAAACAGAAATGTCTCACGTAGGCCATCACACTCTGAAGAACATTTCCCTACAGATTCTTTCCCCAAAATACCACAAGAAAGACATCGTCACTAACTGTATCTATCTGAATCCATCCTACCAGGACAAGACATACTGACCTATTCAAAAAAGACCCTATGTTTTCCAGTCCATGTGAAAGTGATCTATTCTTTGACTTATTTTAGCTCACGTTTTTTGTCATCTGATTATCAAAAGCTAAACTCAGCAAAAAAAGAAACAGCCCTTTTTCAGGACCCTGTCTTTCAAAGATAATTCTTAAAACTCAAAATAACTTCATTGTAAAGGGTTTAAACACTGTTTCCCATGCTTGGTCAATGAACCATAAACAATTAATGAACATGCACCTGTGGAACGGTCATTAAGACACTAACAGCTAACAGAAGGTTAAGCTAACATTAAGGTCACAGTTAGGAAAACTTAGAACACTAAAGAGGCCTTTCTACTGACTCTGAAAAACACCAAAATAAATATGCCCAGGGTCCCTGCTCATCTGCGTGAACATGCCTTAGGCATGCTGCAAGGAGGCATGATGACTGCAGATGTGGCCAGGGCAATAAATTGTAATATCCGTACTGTGAGATGCCTAAGACTACAGGGAGACAGGATGGACAGCTGATCGTCCTTGCAGTGGCAGACCACGTGTAACAACACCTGCACAGGATCGGTACATTTGAATATCACATCTGCAGGACAGGTACAGGATGGCAACAACAACTGCCAGAGTTACACCAGGAACACACAATCCCTCCATCAGTGCTCAGACTGTCCTCAATAGGCTGAGAGAGGCTGGACTGAGGGCTTGTAAGCCTGTTGTAAGGCAGGTCCTCACCACACATCACCGGCAACAACGTCAGCTATGGACACAAACCCACCGTCGCTGGACCAGACAGGACTGGCAAAAAGTGCTCTTCACTGACGAGTCACGGTTTTGTCTCACCAGGGTTGATGGTAGGATTCAGTTTATCGTCAAAGGAATAAGCGTTACACCGAGGCCTGTACTCCGGAGCCGGATCGATTTGGAGGTGGAGGTGGAGGGTCCGTCATGGTCTGGGACGGTGTGTCACAGCATCATCGGACTGAGCTTGTTGTCATTGCAGGCAATCTCAACACTGTGCGTTACAGGGAAGACATCCTCCTCCCTCATGTGGTACCCTTCCTGCAGGCTCATCCTGACATGACCCTCCAGCATGACAATGCCACCTGCCATACTGCTCGTTCTGTGTGTGATTTCTTGTAAGACAGGAATGCCAGTGTTCTGCCATGTCCAGCAAAGAGCCGGGATCTCAATCCCATTGAGCACGTCTGGGACCTGTTGGATAGGAGGGTGAGGGCTAGGGCCATTCCCCCCAGAAATGTCCGGGAACTTGCCGGTGCCTTGGTGGAAGAGTGGGGTAGAGTGGGGTGTCATCTCACAGCAAGAACTGGCAAATCTGGTGCAGTCCATGAGGAGGAGATGCACTGCAATACTTAATGCAGCCACACCAGATACTTTTGATTTTGACCCCCTTTGTTCAGGGATACATTATTCCATTTCTGTTAGTCACATGTCTGTGGAACTTGTTCAGTTTATGTCTCAGTTGTTGAATCTTGTTAAGTTCATACAAATATTTACACATGTTAAGTTTGCTGAAAATAAACGCAGTTGACAGTGAGAGGACGTTTCTTTTTTTGCTGAGTTTATAATCTCAACCTACTATTGACCACAGTACTCAATTGTATGAAGTTGCAGCACACCACCAAACATATATATCCCTCCCTCCCTCGTCTGTCTCATTAGTTTCCACGGCCTGTTCCCAATAGGGGCTGACACTAGTCCGACTCCGGACAGTATTCTCTATTCTCTCTTTGAAGAGTGGACCACGTGCTACTCGCCTGAATGTTAAGATTTCTGAACGATTTCTAACCTTCACTGGGCAGGTGACTGGTGGTCCGTGTGACGTGACGGCAGTGGAGAGGAGAGAGCTCTTTCCTCTGACTGGGATAATTAATGAATCTCTGTCAAGCAGCTAGGCTCCTCACAGGAGGAGAGATATATGTGTGTGTGTGTGTGTGTGTGTGTGTGTGTGTGTGTGTGTGTGTGTGTGTGTGTGTGTGTGTGTGTGTTTTAATTCAATTATACCTTCCGGTAACCTGCTTCACCCAATGTGATACGGAACCGCTATTACTTTGAATTTTTAGACCTTATAGCAAGAACCATCTAGCCATCAGAAGCTAACCAGCTAATTAGCTACAAGCTATTTAGTCATTGTTAGCCACTGCTAGTGGCCTTTAACTTCTGCACATATACCAGCCCTTTATTTTTGCCTGGATAATACTCGCCAGCCTACCAGTATCGGACTGTCTCTCCACTACAACGCCGGATTCCTGACGTAATTCCTGGATTATGTCCTGATCTTCACAGCTATGTAGCACCCATCAACTTACCTAGTACCAAAGCTATCCCTGAGGCCCACCTCCCGGCCTACTCAGTTGTTCACCCGGACTCCACCCAAACACGGCTAGAACCCACTACTCCACGGAATTCTTGCCATAAGCTCTGGACCTTGGCACCGGATCATCGCTGCTACCGAGTGGCTATAGTGGCTAACGCCACTGCCCCGAAGCTAGCACCAGCTAGCCGTGAGCCAGGCTACAACTACAATACCTATTTCGCCCTCTGGCTTGGATCCTTTGTCGACACAGCGCCCCACCGCACCACCACGACTGGTCTGCCGACAAATACTCCATCCGCTGTGCCTTCAACCGGCCTCCGTCGGACGTCGGAGCAGACGCTTCTACTAGCCCCGGGCTACTAAGTTTAAACGCTGTGTCGTCCCCGTGCTAGCCTAGTAGCGACTACTCCGCAGCTTCCCTGTTCCATCTATTGCTGCCCCCTGGACCCTATGATCACTTGGCTCCATAGCTGATGCCTGCTGGACTGTCCATTAATCACGGTACTCCATTCTGTTTATGCTTTGTTTATCTGTCGGCCCCAGCCGCAAACTCAGGCTCTGTGGGTAGTTAACCGACCCTCTTTGCCCATTCATCACCATTTTACCTGTTGCTGTTGTTTTAGCTGATTAGCTGTTGTTGCCTCACCCGTTGTTGTCTTAGCTAGCTCTCCCAATCAACACCTGTGATTCTGTTATGCCTCGCTGTAAGTCTCTCTCAAATGTCAATATGCCTTGTATACTGTTGTTTAGGTTAGTTATCATTGTTTTAGTTTACAATGGAGCTCCTAGTTCCACTCATCATACCTCTGATACCTCCTTTGTCCCACCACTCACCCATTATAACCAGCATGTCCAGAGATACAACCTCTCTTATCATCACTCAGTGCCTGGGCTTACCTCCGCTGTACCCGCTCCCCACTATACCCCTGTCTGCACATTATGCCCTGAATTTATTCTACCACGCCCAGAAATCTGCTCCTTTTATTCTTTCTCCCAAACGCTCTAGGTGACCAGTTTTGATAGCCTTTAGCCGTACCCTCATCCTACTCCTCCTCTGTTCCTCGGGGTGATGTGGCGGTAAACCCAGGCCCTGCGTGTCCCCAGGCACCCTCATTTGTTGACTTCTGTGGTCGAAAAAGCCTCGGTTTCATGCATGTTAACATCAGAAGCCTCCTCCGTAAGTTTGTTTTATTCACTGCTTTAGCACACTCCGCCAACCCTGATGTCCTTGCCGTGTCTGAATCCTGGCTTAGGAAGGCCACCAACAATTCAGAGATTTCCATACCCAACTACAACATTTTCCATCAAGACTACTACCAAAGGGGGAGGAGTTGCAATCTACTGCAGAGATAGCCTGCAAAGTTCTGTCATACTTTCCAGGTCTATACCCAAACAGTTTGAACTTCTAATTTTAAAAATGAATCTCTCCAGAAATAAGAATCTCACTGTTGCCGCCTGCTATCGACCCCCCTCCACTCCCAGCTGTGCCCTGGACACCATTTGTGAATTGATCGCCCCCCATCTAGCTTCAGAGTTCGTTCTGTTAGGTGACCTAAACTGGGATGTGCTTAACACCTCGGCAGTCCTACAATCTAAGCTAGATGCCCTCAATCTCATATAAATCATCAAGGAACCCACCAGGAACAACCCTAAGTCCGTAAACATGGGCATCCTCATAGACATTATCCTGACCAACTTGCCCTCCAAATACAACTCCGCTGTTTTCAATCAGGATCTCAGCGATCACTGCCTCATTGCCTGTATCCGCTATGGGTCCGGTGTCAAACGACCACCCCTCATCACTGTCAAACGCTCCCCCTAAAACACTTCTGCGAGCAGGCCTTTCTAATCGACCTGGCCCGGGTATCCTGGAAGGATATTGACCTCATCCCGTCAGTCGAGGATGCCTAGTCATTCTATAAAAGTAATTTCCTCAGCATCTTAGATCAGCATGCCCCGTTCAAAAAATGTAGAACTAAGAACAGATATAGCCCTTGGTTCACTCCAGACCTGACTGCCCTTGACCAGCACAAAAACATCCTGTGGCGGACTGCAATAGCATCGAATAGTCCCCGCGATATGCAACTGTTCAGGGAAGTCAGGAACCAATACACAAAGTCAGTCAGGAAAGCATAGGCTAGCTTTTCCAAGCAGAAATTTGCATCCTGTAGCTCTAACTCCAAAACATTTTGGGACACTGTAAAGTCCATGGAGATCAAGAGCACCTCCTCCCAGCTGCCCACTGCATTGAGGCTAGGTAACACGGTCACCACCGATAAAACAATGATAATCGAAAATTTCAATAAGCATTTCTCAACGGCTGGCCAAGCCTTCCTCCTGGCTACTCCAACCCCGGCCAACAGCTCCGCCCAAGCCTTGTTGCAACCCCTATTACCAGCCTGTTCAACCTCTCTTTCGTATCGTCCGAGATCCCTAAAGATTTGAAAGCTGCTGCTTTCATCCCCCTCTTCAAAGGGAGTGACACCCTAGACCCAAACTGTTACAGACCTATATCCATCCTGCCCTGCCTATCTAAAATCTTCGAAAGCCAAGTTAATAAACAGATCATTGACCATTTCGAATCCCACCATACCTTCTCCGCTGTGCAATCCGGTTTCCGAGCCGGACACGGGTGCACCTCAGCCACGCTCAAGGTACTAAACTACATCCTAACCGCCATCGATAAAAGACAGTACTGTGCCTACTATCAGTCACCACATTCTTATTGGCAGACTCAATAGCCTTGGTTTATCTAATGACTGCCTCGCCTGGTTCATCAACAACTTTGCAGACAGAGTTCAGTGTGTCAAATCGGAGGGCATGTTGTTCGGACCTCTGGCAGTCTCTATGGGGATACCACAGGATTCAATTCTCGGGCCGACTCTTTTCTCTATATATATCAATGATGTCGCGGGCGATTCCCTGATCCACCTCTACGCAGACGACACCATTCTGTATACTTCTGACCCTTCCTTGGACACTGTGCTAACTAACCTCCAAACGAGCTTCAATGCCATACAACACTCCTTCCGTGGCCTCCAACTGCTCTTAAACGCTAGTAAAACACAATGCATGCTTTTCAACCGTTCGCTGTCCGCACCCGCCCGCCCGACTACCATCACCACCCTGGACGGTTCTGACCTAGAATATGTGGACAACTATAAATATCTAAGTGTCTGGTTAGACTGTAAACTCTCCTTCCAGACTCATATTAAACATCTCCAATCCAAACTAAAATCTAGAATCGGCTTCCTATTTCGCAAACAAAGCCTCCTTCACTCACACCGCCAAACTTAGCCTAGTAAAACTGCCCATCCTACCGATCCTCGACTTTGGCGATGTCATCTACAAAATAGCTTCCAATACTCTACTCAGCATACTGGATGCAGTCTATCACAGTGCCATCCGTTTTGTTACCAAATCACCTTATACCACCCACCACTGCGACCTGTATGCTCTAGTCGGCTGGCCCTCGCTACATATTCGTCTCCAGACCCATATTCGTCTCCGCCATATCTCAGTTCACTGGTCACGATAACAACACCCACGTTCCAGCTGGTATATCTCACTGATCATCCCCAAAGCCAACACATCATTTGGCCGGCTTTCCTTCCAGTTCTCTGATGCCAGTGACTGGAACGAATTGCAAAAATCGTTGAAGTTGGAGACTTTTATTTCCCTCACCAACTTTAAACATCAGCTATCTGAGCAGCTAACCGATTGCTGCAGCTGTACATAGTCCATCTGTAAATAGCCCACCCAATCTAGCAACCTCATCCCCATACTCTTTTTATTTGATTTACTTTTCTGCTCTTTTGCACACCAGTATCTCTACTTGCACATAATCATCTACTCATGTATCACTCCTGTGTTAATCTGCTAAATTGTAATTATTCGCTCCTATGGCCTATTTATTGCCTACCTCCTCATGCCTTTTGCACACACTGTGTATAGACTTTATTTTTTTTCCCCTACTGTGTCATTGACTTGTTTATTGTGTTATTGGCTTGTTTATTGTTTACTCCATGTGTAACTCTGTGTTGTTGTCTGTGTCACACTGCTTTGCTTTATCTTGGCCAGGTCGCAGTTGTAAATGAAAACTTGTTCTCAACTAGCCTACCTGGTTAAATAAAGGTGAAATAAAAAAAATACAAAAAATACAAAACAATGTACCTCACAATACCAGACATTCAACCTGACCTCTCCACTTGGCATCTATTATCTCTACTCACAACCAGTCTTTTATCATGAGGCTCTCTAATGTCCTGTTGTGTCAGGAACGCAGCAGGGATGAGTATGCAATATTCCAGTTCCGTGTTTAAATGGTGGGATACCTGGGATAACCGCAGGGATGAGTCTTCCGTATTCTATGTACATGCAGTTGTATGGTGGTTAAACAAAAGGAATTAAACCCTCGTCAGGTTTATTAGATACTTATAAATGCTGTTCCTGCCTTGTATTACGGCATGGGGGAGGGGGATAGAGAGAGAAATGTGGGACTCGATTCCAGAGTTCACTTCATGTGGGCCTGGGCCTACAGAGAGGGTGGGATGGAGTGTTGACAAAGCCTGGGTGGGGGTGACTGGGGGACCTGGGGGGTGGTAATACAGAGCCAGTATGACTGGCAGGGTTAGGGTTAGCGGCCTGAGGTAATGGGGCATGGGGTGATGGGACATGGGGTGATGGGACATGGAGTGATGGGACATGGGGGATAATGTAAAGCCTGCGGTGATGAGGCATGGGGGGGTAATACAGAATCGATGTATGACTGGCAGGGGGTTCCTCAGGCTCTCTGTGAGGCTCGGGGGTTCAGACCTCGCTCTATAATTACACGTCCCCCTCCTGAGCTGCCGTGTCAATCTTTAAGTGAGGCACAAAGAGCACCCGCTGTAGAAATGGAGCCGACTATTAGCTGAAGACTCGGAGCCGGATTCTAGTCTGTGCGGCAATGCTGGGGAGCCACCAGCATAGGGAAGCAGCAGTGTGTCTCTCTGCCATGTTGGCTCCGAGAGCTATTAGCACAGTAAGAATGGAAACCAGCATCTCTCCCTCTCACACTACACACACAATAAAGTAATAAGATGTCTACCACATTACCTTTAGTAGTACCTGCCTGGCATAGAAATCTGGCATACCTGTATCTGTACAGAGTAGTGTTTGAAACATTACTATACGTTAGCTGTTATAGAATTTCTGAAGAATCAAACCATTGTATTTGTAGAACACTGAGCACTTGCAGGTCTGTTCATTTAGAAGGGCTGGGGAAGCTACTCTGAAAGCCACCAAAGCTACCAACATGGATAAAAAGTTATTAACTGCTGAAAACACTACCTAGACTTGAATTTAGTTCAACTACCACTAAGTTCCTGACAAATGTAGTTAAATTACTGGTTGAACTACATGTAGTTCATTATTTAACACTGGAAGTGCTTGCAGAGCTCTTAGCTAACAGAGTTACATCTAGCAGTTATTAAAGCCTAGAGGTTAACAGTGGCAGTCAGTACAGAACATCTACAAGTGTGGTGCAGAGTACACTCCACGGGCTTCCTGAGTGCGATACTATGACTGAAAGGTTGGGGGGGGGGGGGGGGACTAGAGATTGGGTTGTGGGTTGTGCTCTAAGTAAACTGCATGGCAGCATGTGGCAATTGCAGGTCTTTATAGCAGTCAAGATTCTGACTGCAGCTGGACATTTCTACTGTAATGGAAGCAGCTAAGAATGCAGCTAAGAAACAGGATTGTGCTCCATTCCATGGCTGTACCTCATACAGTTTATTTTTCATTTGATGTATGGAGTTAAACTAATCGCCATTACAATATCATCAGGGTGGAATTTTGCTGTGTTCCGGGTATTGTCTTGTTCCGAGTATTTTAGTGTTCCGAGTATTGTCGTGTTCAGAGTATTTTAGTGTTCCGAGTATTGTCGTGTTCAGAGTATTTTAGTGTTCAGAGCATTGTCGTGTTCAGAGTATTTTAGTGTTCAGAGCATTGTCGTGTTCTGAGTATTTTAGTGTTCAGAGCATTGTCGTGTTTCAAGTATTGTCTTGTTCAGAATATTGTCGTGTTCACATACTGTACTCCGTTAAAAATAGTATTTTATAGGTTAGAGATCATCTTTTTCATCATCTAAAAAAGTTACAAGTTACAGATAATCTATATGTGCTATACTACATTGTGTTTTAGCTAACATCCCTCTCTCTAGCTTAACCTCATCAGGGACAGGAACCAGAGTTCAATAGCATCGACCTCAGACCCCTCCTTCGAACCCTTAGAAAGGAGTATGTCTCTCTTGGTGATTGTGAACATTTGACACCCAAACGTAATTGTGCCTGTGCCTCAGGAAATTACAAGGCTTTGTTGACAAGGATGTTGTTTCAGTTATATTGTTTCAATAATTTCAGTGGTTCAGTTTAACCTTGAAAGAGTGGCATCGAAGTTAAGTATTAGCAATTCAGACATGGATTTGTGTAGAACTTATTTTGTCCTAAGATTGAAAAGAGGAAATGTGTGTTTGAAGAGAGAGAGAGAGAGAGAGAGAGAGAGAGAGAGAGAGAAAGAGAGAGAAAGAGAGAGAAAGAGAGAGAAAGAGAGAGAGAGAGAGAGAGAGAGAGAGAGAGAGAGAGAGAGAGACAGAGAGAGAGAGAGAGAGAGAGAAAGAGAGAGAGAGAGAGAGAGAGAGAGAGAAAGAGAGAGAGAGAGAGAGAGAGAGAGAGAGAGAGAGAGAGAGAGAGAGAGAGAGAGAGAGAGAGAGAGAGAGAGAAAGAGAGAGAGAGAGAGACAGTCAGTCAGTCAATCAGTAGGTCTGACACAAGGACGGTGCGTCCCAGAGTTTTCCCTAAGCAGTGTGATAGGTGAAGTCAGTCAGGAGGTCCCAATCCCCCCCCCCCCTCCCCCCTCTCTCTCTACCTGCTGCTCTTTTGATTAGCCCCCCCATCTGGGCTTGCTGCATCTGGCCTGCGTGAGCAGCCAGCCAGGCCAGGCAGCCAGCCCAGTGTAGCCTGCTTGACGGAGCTCAGAGCTGGAGGTCTTCCCTGCAGTCTGCTGTGTGTGTGTGCATGTGTGCGCGCGCCTGTGTGTGGGAGCCAACAAGGGCAGTTGGAAGACTATATCCTGCCAGCCCAACACACAGGTTACCAAACATACAATTTGTATTCTGTAGAGTAGGTTACAATTCTGGCCTAGATAGAGCTGCTATCTCTCTTGTGTCTTATGGCCCTTAAAATGGCTATATAAACATTATACAGACAATCAACATCATCCCAGTGAATCATCGGTATAGGTATCATAGGTAAAGGTATAGTTTATAGCTATCATATGTAAAGGTATAGTTTATAGGTATCACATGTAAAGGTATAGTTTATAGGTATCATATGTAAAGGTATAGTTTATAGGTATCATATATAAAGGTATAGTTTATAGGTATCATATGTAAAGGTATAGTTTATAGGTATCACATGTAAAGGTATAGTTTATAGGTATCATATGTAAAGGTATAGTTTATAGGTATCATATGTAAAGGTATAGTTTATAGGTATCATATGTAAAGGTATAGTTTATAGGTATCATATGTAAAGGTATAGTTTATAGGTATCACATGTAAAGGTATAGTTTATAGGTATCATATGTAAAGGTATAGTTTATAGGTATCACATCTACTGTAAAGGTATAGTTTATAGGTATCATATGTAAAGGTATAGTTTATAGGTATCATATGTAAAGGTATAGTTTATAGGTATCATATGTAAAGGTATAGTTTATAGGTATCACATCTACTGTAAAGGTATAGTTTATAGGTATCATGTGTAAAGGTATAGTTTATAGGTATCATATGTAAAGGTATAGTTTATAGGTATCATATGTAAAGGTATAGTTTATAGGTATCACATCTACTGTAAAGGTATAGTTTATAGGTATCATATGTAAAGGTATAGTTTATAGGTATCATATGTAAAGGTATAGTTTATAGGTATCATATGTAAAGGTATAGTTTATAGGTATCTATGTCTATGTCCTGGGAAATGTTCTTGTTAATTACAACCTCATGCTAATCTCATTAACCTAGGTTTGCTAAACCGTCCCATGGAAGGGACACCGATCCCAAATAAGTTTTTTAAAAACCAGCCCATTGTTACCATAGGGACTCACAATTTGCCCAATGGAGGTCTTGATGCATTAAATCAGGTCGTACCAGAGGTGGCCAGGCTGATCACTCAAGCCTGCAGGCAGGGCCTAACACATCCCACCGACATGCGGCCTAAAGAATGTTGCGTGCGTTTCATTGTACGTATGGGGCCATATGGTGGTGCTGGTGCTATACGTCAGATCATAACTCTTTGCATGGCCGTAGTTTAAGATCAGGGAGTGCATGACAGTGGCGGAGATGGGAATGATATTTAGCCTTTAATGACCATCTCACTTCCCTGACTGCAGCCCTTGGGCTTCTCAGAGTCTCCAGAGTTATGTGGCTTTACTATACAAAGCTACGCACAGCTTTAGTAGCAACACACAGCAATGGTATATTTAGTAGCTACATACAGCTATGGTATATTTAGTAGCTACACACAACTATGGTAAATTTAGTAGCAACACACAGCTATGGTATTTTAGTAGCAACACACAGCTATGGTATATTTAGTAGCAACACACAGCTATGGTATATTTAGTAGCTACACACAGCTATGGTATATTTAGTAGCAACACACAGCTATGGTATATTTAGTAGCAACACAGAGCTATGGTATATTTAGTAGCAACACACAGCTATGGTATATTTAGTAGCTACACACAGCTATGGCATTTCTAGTAGCAACACACAGCTATGGCATATTTAGTAGCAACACACAGCTATGGTATATTTATTAGCTACAAACAGCTATGGTATATTTATTAGCTACACACAGCTATGGTATATTTAGTAGCAACACACAGCTATGGCATATTTAGTAGCTACACACAGCTATGGTATATTTAGTAGCAACACACAGCTATGGCATATTTAGTAGCTACACACAGCTATGGTATATTTAGTAGCAACACACAGCTATGGCATATTTAGTAGCTACACACAGCTATGGTATATTTAGTAGGTACACACAGCTATGGTATATTTAGTAGCTACACACAGCTATGGTATATTTAGTAGCTACACACAGCTATGGTATATTTAGTAGCAACACACAGCTATGGAATATATTTAGAAGAAACACATAGCTATGGTATATTTAGTAGGTACACACAACTATGGTATATTTGGTAGCAACACACAGCTATGGAAATTTAGTAGCTAAATACAGCTTTGGTATATTTAGTAGCAACACACAGCTATGGTGTATTTAGTAGCAGCACACAGCTATGGCATATTTAGTAGCTACACACAGTTATGGTATATTTAGTAGCAACACACAGCTATGGTATATTTAGTAGCTACACACAGCTATGGTATATTTAGTAGCCACACACAGCTATGGTATATTTAGTAGCTACACACAGCTATGGCATATTTAGTAGCAACACACAGTTATGGTATATTTAGTAGCAACACACAGCTATGGTATATTTAGTAGCTACACACAGCTATGGTATATTTAGTAGCAACATACAGCTATGGTATATTTAGTAGCAACACACAGCTATGGTATATTTAGTAGCTACACACAGCTATAGTATATTTAGTAGATACACACAGCTATGGTATATTTAGTAGCTACACACAGCTATGGTATATTTAGTAGCTACACACAGCTATAGTATATTTAGTAGATACACACAGCTATGGTATATTTAGTAGCTACACAAAGCTATGGTATATTTAGTAGCAACACACAGCTATGGTATATTTAGTAGCTACACACAGCTATGGCATATTTAGTAGCAGCACACAGTTATGGTATATTTAGTAGCAACACACAGCTATGGTATATTTAGTAGCAACACACAGCTATGGTATATTTAGTAGGTACACACAGCTATGGTATATTTAGTAGCTACACACAGCTATGGTATATTTAGTAGCTACACACAGCTATGGTATATTTAGTAGCAACACACAGCTATGGTATATTTAGTAGCAACACACAGCTATGGTATATTTAGTAGCTACACACAGCTATAGTATATTTAGTAGATACACACAGCTATGGTATATTTAGTAGCTACACACAGCTATGGTATATTTAGTAGCTACACACAGCTATAGTATATTTAGTAGATACACACAGCTATGGTATATTTAGTAGCTACACAAAGCTATGGTATATTTAGTAGCAACACACAGCTATGGTATATTTAGTAGCTACACACAGCTATGGCATATTTAGTAGCAACACACAGTTATGGTATATTTAGTAGCAACACACAGCTATGGTATATTTAGTAGCTACACACAGCTATGGTATATTTAGTAACAACATACAGCTATGGTATATTTAGTAGGTACACATAGCTATGGTATATTTAGTAGCTACACACAGCTATGGAATATCTAGTAGCAACACACAGCTATGGCATATTTAGTAGCAACACACAGCTATGGTATATTTATTAGCTACAAACAGCTATGGTATATTTATTAGCTACACACAGCTATGGTATATTTAGTAGCTACACACAGCTATGGCATATTTAGTAGCAACACACAGTTATGGTATATTTAGTAGCAACACACAGCTATGGTATATTTAGTAGCTACACACAGCTATGGTATATTTAGTAGCAACATACAGCTATGGTATATTTAGTAGCAACACACAGCTATGGTATATTTAGTAGCTACACACAGCTATAGTATATTTAGTAGATACACACAGCTATGGTATATTTAGTAGCTACACACAGCTATGGTATATTTAGTAGCTACACACAGCTATAGTATATTTAGTAGATACACACAGCTATGGTATATTTAGTAGCTACACAAAGCTATGGTATATTTAGTAGCAACACACAGCTATGGTATATTTAGTAGCTACACACAGCTATGGCATATTTAGTAGCAACACACAGTTATGGTATATTTAGTAGCAACACACAGCTATGGTATATTTAGTAGCAACACACAGCTATGGTATATTTAGTAGGTACACACAGCTATGGTATATTTAGTAGCTACACACAGCTATGGTATATTTAGTAGCTACACACAGCTATGGTATATTTAGTAGCAACACACAGCTATGGTATATTTAGTAGCAACACACAGCTATGGTATATTTAGTAGCTACACACAGCTATAGTATATTTAGTAGATACACACAGCTATGGTATATTTAGTAGCTACACACAGCTATGGTATATTTAGTAGCTACACACAGCTATAGTATATTTAGTAGATACACACAGCTATGGTATATTTAGTAGCTACACAAAGCTATGGTATATTTAGTAGCAACACACAGCTATGGTATATTTAGTAGCTACACACAGCTATGGCATATTTAGTAGCAACACACAGTTATGGTATATTTAGTAGCAACACACAGCTATGGTATATTTAGTAGCTACACACAGCTATGGTATATTTAGTAACAACATACAGCTATGGTATATTTAGTAGGTACACACAGCTATGGTATATTTAGTAGCTACACACAGCTATGGAATATCTAGTAGCAACACACAGCTATGGCATATTTAGTAGCAACACACAGCTATGGTATATTTATTAGCTACAAACAGCTATGGTATATTTATTAGCTACACACAGCTATGGTATATTTAGTAGCTACACACAGCTATGGCATATTTAGTAGCAACACACAGTTATGGTATATTTAGTAGCAACACACAGCTATGGTATATTTAGTAGCTACACACAGCTATGGTATATTTAGTAGCAACATACAGCTATGGTATATTTAGTAGCAACACACAGCTATGGTATATTTAGTAGCTACACACAGCTATAGTATATTTAGTAGATACACACAGCTATGGTATATTTAGTAGCTACACACAGCTATGGTATATTTAGTAGCTACACACAGCTATAGTATATTTAGTAGATACACACAGCTATGGTATATTTAGTAGCTACACAAAGCTATGGTATATTTAGTAGCAACACACAGCTATGGTATATTTAGTAGCAACACACAGCTATGGCATATTTAGTAGCTACACACAGCTATGGAATATTTAGTAGGTACACACAGCTATGGTATATTTAGTAGCTACACACAGCTATGGTATATTTAGTAGCAACACACAGCTACGGAATATATTTAGAAGAAACACATAGCTATGGTATATTTAGTAGGTACACACAACTATGGTATATTTGGTAGCAACACATAGCTATGGAATTTTAGTAGCTAAATACAGCTATGGTATATTTAGTAGCAACACACAGCTATGGTGTATTTAGTAGCAACACACAGCTATGGCATATTTAGTAGCAACACACAGTTATTGTATATTTGGTAGCAACACAGAGCTATGGTATATTTAGTAGCAACACACAGCTATGGTATATTTAGTAGCTACACACAGCTATGGCATATCTAGTAGCAACACACAGCTATGGCATATTTAGTAGCAACACACAGCTATGGTATATTTATTAGCTACAAACAGCTATGGTATATTTATTAGCTACACACAGCTATGGTATATTTAGTAGCAACACACAGCTATGGCATATTTAGTAGCTACACACAGCTATGGTATATTTAGTAGCAACACACAGCTATGGTATATTTAGTAGCTACACACAGCTATGGTATATTTAGTAGCAACACACAGCTATGGCATATTTAGTAGCTACACACAGCTATGGTATATTTAGTAGGTACACACAGCTATGGTATATTTAGTAGATACACACAGCTATGGTATATTTAGTAGCTACACACAGCTATGGTATATTTAGTAGCAACACACAGCCAAGGAATATATTTAGAAGAAACACATAGCTATGGTATATTTAGTAGGTACACACAACTATGGTACATTTGGTAGCAACACACAGCTATGGAAATTTAGTAGCTAAATACAGCTATGGTATATTTAGTAGCAACACACAGCTATGGTGTATTTAGTAGCAGCACACAGCTATGGTATATTTAGTAGCTACACACAGCTATGGTATATTTAGTAGCTACACACAGCTATGGTATATTTAGTAGCCACACACAGCTATGGTATATTTAGTAGCTACACACAGCTATGGCATATTTAGTAGCAACACACAGTTATGGTATATTTAGTAGCAACACACAGCTATGGTATATTTAGTAGCTACACACAGCTATGGTATATTTAGTAGCTACACACAGCTATGGTATATTTAGTAACAACATACAGCTATGGTATATTTAGTAGGTACACACAGCTATGGTATATTTAGTAGCTACACACAGCTATGGAATATCTAGTAGCAACACACAGCTATGGCATATTTAGTAGCAACACACAGCTATGGTATATTTATTAGCTACAAACAGCTATGGTATATTTATTAGCTACACACAGCTATGGTATATTTAGTAGCAACACACAGCTATGGCATATTTAGTAGCTACACACAGCTATGGTATATTTAGTAGCAACACACAGCTATGGCATATTTAGTAGCTACACACAGCTATGGTATATTTAGTAGGTACACACAGCTATGGTATATTTAGTATCTACACACAGCTATGGTATATTTAGTAGCTACACATAGCTATGGTATATTTAGTAGCTACACACAGCTATGGCATATTTAGTAGCAACACACAGTTATGGTATATTTAGTAGCAACACACAGCTATGGTATATTTAGTAGCTACACACAGCTATGGTATATTTAGTAGCTACACACAGCTATGGTATATGTAGTAACAACATACAGCTATGGTATATTTAGTAGGTACACACAGCTATGGTATATTTAGTAGCTACACACAGCTATGGAATATCTAGTAGCAACACACAGCTATGGCATATTTAGTAGCTACACACAGCTATGGAATATCTAGTAGCAACACACAGCTATGGCATATTTAGTAGCAACACACAGCTATGGTATATTTATTAGCTACAAACAGCTATGGTATATTTATTAGCTACACACAGCTATGGTATATTAAGTAGCAACACACAGCTATGGCATATTTAGTAGCTACACACAGCTATGGCATATTTAGTAGCAACACACAGCTATGGCATATTTAGTAGCTACACACAGCTATGGTATATTTAGTAGGTACACACAGCTATGGTATATTTAGTAGCTACACACAGCTATGGTATATTTAGTAGCTACACAAAGCTATGGTATATTTAGTAGCAACACACAGCTATGGTATATTTAGTAGCAACACACAGTTATGGTATATTTAGTAGCAACACACAGCTATGGTATATTTAGTAGCTACACACAGCTATGGAATATCTAGTAGCAACACACAGCTATGGCATATTTAGTAGCAACACACAGCTATGGTAAATTTATTAGCTACAAACAGCTATGGTATATTTATTAGCTACACACAGCTTTGGTATATTTAGTAGCAACACACAGCTATGGCATATTTAGTAGCACACACAGCTATGGTATATTTAGTAGCAACACACAGCTATGGCATATTTAGTAGCTACACACAGCTATGGAATATTTAGTAGGTACACACAGCTATGGTATATTTAGTAGCTACACACAGCTATGGTATATTTAGTAGCAACACACAGCTACGGAATATATTTAGAAGAAACACATAGCTATGGTATATTTAGTAGGTACACACAACTATGGTATATTTGGTAGCAACACATAGCTATGGAATTTTAGTAGCTAAATACAGCTATGGTATATTTAGTAGCAACACACAGCTATGGCATATTTAGTAGCAACACACAGTTATTGTATATTTGGTAGCAACACAGAGCTATGGTATATTTAGTAGCAACACACAGCTATGGTATATTTAGTAGCTACACACAGCTATGGCATATCTAGTAGCAACACACAGCTATGGCATATTTAGTAGCAACACACAGCTATGGTATATTTATTAGCTACAAACAGCTATGGTATATTTATTAGCTACACACAGCTATGGTATATTTAGTAGCAACACACAGCTATGGCATATTTAGTAGCTACACAAAGCTATGGTATATTTAGTAGCAACACACAGCTATGGCATATTTAGTAGCTACACACAGCTATGGTATATTTAGTAGCAACACACAGCTATGGCATATTTAGTAGCTACACACAGCTATGGTATATTTAGTAGGTACACACAGCTATGGTATATTTAGTAGATACACACAGCTATGGTATATTTAGTAGCTACACACAGCTATGGTATATTTAGTAGCAACACACAGCTATGGCATATTTAGTAGCTACACACAGCTATGGTATATTTAGTAGCAACACACAGCTATGGCATATTTAGTAGCTACACACAGCTATGGTATATTTAGTAGGTACACACAGCTATGGTATATTTAGTAGATACACACAGCTATGGTATATTTAGTAGCTACACACAGCTATGGTATATTTAGTAGCAACACACAGCCAAGGAATATATTTAGAAGAAACACATAGCTATGGTATATTTAGTAGGTACACACAACTATGGTACATTTGGTAGCAACACACAGCTATGGAAATTTAGTAGCTAAATACAGCTATGGTATATTTAGTAGCAACACACAGCTATGGTGTATTTAGTAGCAGCACACAGCTATGGAATATTTAGTAGCTACACACAGTTATGGTATATTTAGTAGCAACACACAGCTATGGTATATTTAGTAGCTACACACAGCTATGGTATATTTAGTAGCCACACACAGCTATGGTATATTTAGTAGCTACACACAGCTATGGCATATTTAGTAGCAACACACAGTTATGGTATATTTAGTAGCAACACACAGCTATGGTATATTTAGTAGCTACACACAGCTATGGTATATTTAGTAGCTACACACAGCTATGGTATATTTAGTAACAACATACAGCTATGGTATATTTAGTAGGTACACACAGCTATGGTATATTTAGTAGCTACACACAGCTATGGAATATCTAGTAGCAACACACAGCTATGGCATATTTAGTAGCTACACACAGCTATGGAATATCTAGTAGCAACACACAGCTATGGCATATTTAGTAGCAACACACAGCTATGGTATATTTATTAGCTACAAACAGCTATGGTATATTTATTAGCTACACACAGCTATGGTATATTAAGTAGCAACACACAGCTATGGCATATTTAGTAGCTACACACAGCTATGGCATATTTAGTAGCAACACACAGCTATGGCATATTTAGTAGCTACACACAGCTATGGTATATTTAGTAGGTACACACAGCTATGGTATATTTAGTAGCTACACACAGCTATGGTATATTTAGTAGCTACACACAGCTATGGTATATTTAGTAGCAACACACAGCTATGGAATATATTTAGAAGAAACACATAGCTATGGTAAATTTAGTAGGTACACACAACTATGGTATATTTGGTAGCAACACACAGCTATGGAAAATTAGTAGCTAAATACAGCTATGGTATATTTAGTAGCAACACACAGCTATGGTGTATTTAGTAGCAACACACAGCTATGGCATATTTAGTAGCAACACACAGTTATGGTATATTTAGTAGCAACACACAGCTATGGTATATTTAGTAGCTACACACAGCTATGGTATATTTAGTAACAACATACAGCTATGGTATATTTAGTAGCAACACACAGCTATGGTATATTTAGTAACTACACACAGCTATGGTATATTTAGTAGCAACACACAGCTATGGTATATTTAGTAGCAACACACAGCTATGGAAATTTAGTAGCTAAATACAACTATGGTATATTTAGTAGCAACACACAGCTATGGTGTATTTAGTAGCAACACACAGCTATGGTATATTTAGTAACAACATACAGCTATGGTATATTTAGTAGCAACACACAGCTATGGTATATTTAGTAACTACACACAGCTATGGTATATTTAGTAGCAACACAAAGCTATGGTATATTTAGTAGCAACACACAGCTATGGAAATTTAGTAGCTAAATACAACTATGGTATATTTAGTAGCAACACACAGCTATGGTGTATTTAGTAGCAACACACAGCTATGGCATATTTAGTAGCAACACACAGGTATGGTATATTTAGTAGCTACACACAGCTATTGTATATTTAGTAGCAACACACAGCTATGGTATATATAGTAGCTACAGACAGCTATGGCATATTTAGTAGCAACACACAGCTATGGCATATTTAGTAGCTACACACAGCTATGGTATATTTAGTAACAACATACAGCTATGGTATATTTAGTAGCAACACACAGCTATGGTATATTTAGTAGCTACACACAGCTATGGTATATTTAGTAGCAACACACAGCTATGGTATATTTAGTAGCTACACACAGCTATGGTATATTTAGTAGCAACACACAGCTATGGTATATATAGTAGCTACACACAGCTATGGCATATTTAGTAGCAACACACAGCTATGGCATATTTAGTAGCTACACACAGCTATGGTATATTTATTAGCTACACACAGCTATGGTATATTTAATAGCAACACACAGCTATGGCATATTTAGTAGCTACACACAGCTATGGTATATTTAGTAGGTACACACAGCTACGGTATATTTAGTAGCTACACACAGCTATGGTATATTTAGTAGCTACAAACAGCTATGGTATATTTAGTAGCAACACACAGTTATGGTATATTTAGTAGCTACACACAGCTACGGTATATTTAGTAGCTACACACAGCTATGGTATATTTAGTAGCAACACACAGCTATGGAATATATTTAGAAGAAACACATAGCTATGGTATATTTAGTAGCAACACACAGCTATGGTATATTTAGTAGCTACACACAGCTATAGTATATTTAGTAGATACACACAGCTATGGCATATTTAGTAGCTACACACAGCTATGGTATATTTAGTAGCAACACACAGCTATGGTATATATAGTAGCTACACACAGCTATGGCATATTTAGTAGCAACACACAGCTATGGCATATTTAGTAGCTACACACAGCTATGGTATATTTATTAGCTACACACAGCTATGGTATATTTAATAGCAACACACAGCTATGGCATATTTAGTAGCTACACACAGCTATGGTATATTTAGTAGGTACACACAGCTATGGAATATCTAGTAGCAACACACAGCTATGGCATATTTAGTAGCTACACACAGCTATGGAATATCTAGTAGCAACACACAGCTATGGCATATTTAGTAGCAACACACAGCTATGGTATATTTATTAGCTACAAACAGCTATGGTATATTTATTAGCTACACACAGCTATGGTATATTAAGTAGCAACACACAGCTATGGCATATTTAGTAGCTACACACAGCTATGGTATATTTAGTAGCAACACACAGCTATGGCATATTTAGTAGCTACACACAGCTTGGTATATTTAGTAACACACAGCTATGGTATATTTAGTAGCTACACACAGCTATGGTATATTTAGTAGCTACACACAGCTATGGTATATTTAGTAGCAACACACAGCTATGGAATATATTTAGAAGAAACACATAGCTATGGTAAATTTAGTAGGTACACACAACTATGGTATATTTGGTAGCAACACACAGCTATGGAAAATTAGTAGCTAAATACAGCTATGGTATATTTAGTAGCAACACACAGCTATGGTGTATTTAGTAGCAACACACAGCTATGGCATATTTAGTAGCAACACACAGTTATGGTATATTTAGTAGCAACACACAGCTATGGTATATTTAGTAGCTACACACAGCTATGGTATATTTAGTAACAACATACAGCTATGGTATATTTAGTAGCAACACACAGCTATGGTATATTTAGTAACTACACACAGCTATGGTATATTTAGTAGCAACACACAGCTATGGTATATTTAGTAGCTACACACAGCTATGGTATATTTAGTAGCAACACACAGCTATGGTATATATATAGTAGCTACACACAGCTATGGCATATTTAGTAGCCACACAAAGCTATGGTATATTTAGTAGCAACACACAGCTATGGAAATTTAGTAGCTAAATACAACTATGGTATATTTAGTAGCAACACACAGCTATGGTGTATTTAGTAGCAACACACAGCTATGGCATATTTAGTAGCAACACACAGGTATGGTATATTTAGTAGCTACACACAGCTATTGTATATTTAGTAGCAACACACAGCTATGGTATATATAGTAGCTACAGACAGCTATGGCATATTTAGTAGCAACACACAGCTATGGCATATTTAGTAGCTACACACAGCTATGGTATATTTAGTAACAACATACAGCTATGGTATATTTAGTAGCAACACACAGCTATGGTATATTTAGTAGCTACACACAGCTATGGTATATTTAGTAGCAACACACAGCTATGGTATATTTAGTAGCTACACACAGCTATGGTATATTTAGTAGCAACACACAGCTATGGTATATATAGTAGCTACACACAGCTATGGCATATTTAGTAGCAACACACAGCTATGGCATATTTAGTAGCTACACACAGCTATGGTATATTTATTAGCTACACACAGCTATGGTATATTTAATAGCAACACACAGCTATGGCATATTTAGTAGCTACACACAGCTATGGTATATTTAGTAGGCAACACACAGCTATGGTATATTTAGTAGCTACACACAGCTATGGTATATTTAGTAGCTACACAAACAGCTATGGTATATTTAGTAGCAACACACAGTTATGGTATATTTAGTAGCTACACACAGCTATGGTATATTTAGTAGCTACACACAGCTATGGTATATTTAGTAGCTACACACAGCTATGGAATATATTTAGAAGAAACACATAGCTATGGTATATTTAGTAGCAACACACAGCTATGGTATATTTAGTAGCTACACACAGCTATGGTATATTTAGTAGATACACACAGCTATGGCATATTTAGTAGCTACACACAGCTATGGTATATTTAGTAGCAACACACAGCTATGGTATGTTAGTAGCTACACACAGCTATGGCATATTTAGTAGCAACACACAGCTATGGTATATTTAGTAGCTACACACAGCTATGGTATATTTATTAGCTACACACAGCTATGGTATATTTAGTAGCAACACACAGCTATGGCATATTTAGTAGCTACACACAGCTATGGTATATTTAGTAGGTACACACAGCTATGGTATATTTAGTAGCTACACACAGCTACGGTATATTTAGTAGCAACACACAGCTATGGTATATTTAGTAGCAACACACAGTTATGGTATATTTAGTAGCTACACACAGCTACGGTATATTTAGTAGCTACACACAGCTATGGTATATTTAGTAGCTACAAACAGCTATGGTATATTTAGTAGCAACACACAGTTATGGTATATTTAGTAGCTACAAACAGCTATGGTATATTTAGTAGCAACACACAGCTATGGAATATATTTAGAAGAAAAACATAGCTATGGTATATTTAGTAGGTACACACAACTATGGTATATTTGGTAGCAACACACAGCTATGGAAATTTAGTAGCTAAATACAGCTATGGTATATTTAGTAGCAACACACAGCTATGGTATATTTAGTAACAACATACAGCTATGGTATATTTAGTAGGTACACACAGCTATGGTATATTTAGTAGCTACACACAGCTATAGTATATTTAGTAGATACACACAGCTATGGTATATTTAGTAGCTACACACACAGCTATGGTATATTTAGTAGCAACACACAGCTATGGTATATTTAGTAGCAACACAGCTAGCATATTTAGTGGTTATGGTATATTTAGTAGCAACACACAGCTATGGTATATTTAGTAGCTACACACAGCTATGGTATATTTAGTAACAACATACAGCTATGGTATATTTAGTAGGTACACACAGCTATGGTATATTTAGTAGCTACACACAGCTATGGAATATCTAGTAGCAACACACAGTTATGGCATATTTAGTAGCAACACACAGCTATGGTATATTTATTAGCTACAAACAGCTATGGTATATTTATTAGCTACACACAGCTATGGTATATTTAGTAGCAACACACAGCTATGGCATATTTAGTAGCTACACACAGCTACGGTATATTTAGTAGCAACACACAGCTATGGCATATTTAGTAGCTACACACAGCTATAGTATATTTAGTAGCAACACACAGCTATTGTATATTTAGTAGCTACACACAGCTATGGCATATTTAGTAGCAACACACAGTTATGGTATATTTAGTAGCAACACACAGCTATGGTATATTTAGTAGCTACACACAGCTATGGCATATTTAGTAGCAACACACAGTTATGGTATATTTAGTAGCAACACACAGCTATGGTATATTTAGTAGCTACACACAGCTATGGTATATTTAGTAACAACATACAGCTATGGTATATTTAGTAGGTACACACAGCTATGGTATATTTAGTAGCTACACACAGCTATGGAATATCTAGTAGCAACACACAGCTATGGCATATTTAGTTGCAACACACAGCTATGGTATATTTATTAGCTACAAACAGCTATGGTATATTTATTAGCTACACACAGCTATGGTATATTTAGTAGCAACACACAGCTATGGCATATTTAGTAGCTACACACAGCTACGGTATATTTAGTAGCAACACACAGCTATGGCATATTTAGTAGCTACACACAGCTATAGTATATTTAATAGATACACACAGTTATGGTATATTTAGTAGCAACACACAGCTATGGTATATTTAGTAGCTACACACAGCTATGGTATATTTAGTAACAACATACAGCTATGGTATATTTAGTAGGTACACACAGCTATGGTATATTTAGTAGCTACACACAGCTATGGAATATCTAGTAGCAACACACAGCTATGGCATATTTAGTAGCAACACACAGCTATGGTATATTTATTAGCTACAAACAGCTATGGTATATTTATTAGCTACACACAGCTATGGTGTATTTAGTAGCAACACACAGCTATGGCATATTTAGTAGCAACACACAGTTATGGTATATTTAGTAGCAACACACAGCTATGGTATATTTAGTAGCTACACACAGCTATGGTATATTTAGTAACAACATACAGCTATGGTATATTTAGTAGCAACACACAGCTATGGTATATTTAGTAGCTACA
Organism: Oncorhynchus nerka; assembly: GCF_034236695.1. Classification (NCBI taxonomy): domain Eukaryota; kingdom Metazoa; phylum Chordata; class Actinopteri; order Salmoniformes; family Salmonidae; genus Oncorhynchus; species Oncorhynchus nerka. The sequence continues at coordinate 73,983,913 of NC_088399.1, forward strand.
CACAGCTATGGTATATTTAGTAGCAACACACAGCTATGGTATATTTAGTAGCTACACACAGCTATGGCATATTTAGTAGCCACACACAGCTATGGTATATATAGTAGCTACACACAGCTATGGCATATTTAGTAGCCACACACAGCTATGGTATATTTAGTAGCTACACACAGCTATGGCATATTTAGTAGCAACACACAGTTATGGTACATTTAGTAGCAACACACAGCTATGGTATATTTAGTAGCTACACACAGCTATGGTATATTTAGTAGCAACATACAGCTATGGTATATTTAGTAGCAACACACAGCTATGGTATATTTAGTAGCTACACACAGCTATAGTATATTTAGTAGATACACACAGCTATGGTATATTTAGTAGCTACACACAGCTATGGTATATTTAGTAGCTACACACAGCTATAGTATATTTAGTAGATACACACAGCTATGGTATATTTAGTAGCTACACACAGCTATGGTATATTTAGTAGCAACACACAGCTATGGTGTATTTAGTAGCTACACACAGCTATGGCATATTTAGTAGCAACACACAGTTATGGTATATTTAGTAGCAACACACAGCTATGGTATATTTAGTTGCTACACACAGCTATGGTATATTTAGTAACAACATACAGCTATGGTATATTTAGTAGGTACACACAGCTATGGTATATTTAGTAGCTACACACAGCTATGGAATATCTAGTAGCAACACACAGATATGGCATATTTAGTAGCAACACACAGCTATGGTATATTTATTAGCTACAAACAGCTATGGTATATTTATTAGCTACACACAGCTATGGTATATTTAGTAGCAACACACAGCTATGGCATATTTAGTAGCTACACACAGCTATGGTATATTTAGTAGCAACACACAGCTATGGCATATTTAGTAGCTACACACAGCTATGGTATATTTAGTAGGTACACACAGCTATGGTATATTTAGTAGCTACACACAGCTATGGTATATTTAGTAGCAACACACAGCTATGGAATATATATAGAAGAAACACATAGCTATGGTATATTTAGTAGGTACACAAAACTATGGTATATTTGGTAGCAACACACAGCTATGGAAATTTAGTAGCTAAATACAGCTATGGTATATTTAGTAGCAACACACAGCTATGGTGTATTTAGTAGCAACACACAGCTATGGCATATTTAGTAGCAACACACAGGTATGGTATATTTATTAGCTACACACAGCTATGGTATATTTAGTAGCTACACACAGCTATGGTATATTTAGTAACAACATACAGCTATGGTATATTTAGTAGCAACACACAGCTGTGGTATATTTAGTAGCTACACACAGCTATGGTATATTTAGTAGCAACACACAGCTATGGTATATTTAGTAGCTACACACAGCTATGGTATATTTAGTAGCAACACACAGCTATGGTATATATAGTAGCTACACACAGCTATGGCATATTTAGTAGCAACACACAGCTATGGCATATTTAGTAGCTACACACAGCTATGGTATATTTATTAGCTACACACAGCTATGGTATATTTAATAGCAACACACAGCTATGGCATATTTAGTAGCTACACACAGCTATGGTATATTTAGTAACAACATACAGCTATGGTATATTTAGTAGCAACACACAGCTATGGTATATTTAGTAGCTACACACAGCTATGGTATATTTAGTAGCAACACACAGCTATGGTATATTTAGTAGCTACACACAGCTATGGTATATTTAGTAGCAACACACAGCTATGGTATATATAGTAGCTACACACAGCTATGGCATATTTAGTAGCAACACACAGCTATGGCATATTTAGTAGCTACACACAGCTATGGTATATTTATTAGCTACACACAGCTATGGTATATTTAATAGCAACACACAGCTATGGCATATTTAGTAGCTACACACAGCTATGGTATATTTAGTAGGTACACACAGCTATGGTATATTTAGTAGCTACACACAGCTATGGTATATTTAGTAGCTACAAACAGCTATGGTATATTTAGTAGCAACACACAGCTATGGTATATTTAGTAACAACATACAGCTATGGTATATTTAGTAGGTACACACAGCTATGGTATATTTAGTAGCTACACACAGCTATGGTATATTTAGTAGATACACACAGCTATGGTATATTTAGTAGCTACACACAGCTATGGCATATTTAGTAGCAACACACAGTTATGGTATATTTAGTAGCAACACACAGCTATGGTATATTTAGTAGCTACACACAGCTATGGTATATTTAGTAACAACATACAGCTATGGTATATTTAGTAGGTACACACAGCTATGGTATATTTAGTAGCTACACACAGCTATGGAATATCTAGTAGCAACACACAGCTATGGCATATTTAGTAGCAACACACAGCTATGGTATATTTATTAGCTACAAACAGCTATGGTATATTTATTAGCTACACACAGCTATGGTATATTTAGTAGCAACACACAGCTATGGCATATTTAGTAGCTACACACAGCTACGGTATATTTAGTAGCAACACACAGCTATGGCATATTTAGTAGCTACACACAGCTATAGTATATTTAGTAGATACACACAGCTATGGTATATTTAGTAGCTACACACAGCTATGGTATATTTAGTAGCTACACACAGCTATAGTATATTTAGTAGATACACACAGCTATGGTATATTTAGTAGCTACACACAGCTATGGTATATTTAGTAGCAACACACAGCTATGGTATATTTAGTAGCTACACACAGCTATGGCATATTTAGTAGCAACACACAGTTATGGTATATTTAGTAGCAACACACAGCTATGGTATATTTAGTAGCTACACACAGCTATGGTATATTTAGTAGCAACACACAGCTATGGAATATATTTAGAAGAAACACATAGCTATGGTATATTTAGTAGGTACACACAACTATGGTATATTTGGTAGCAACACACAGCTATGGAAATTTAGTAGCTAAATACAGCTATGGTATATTTAGTAGCAACACACAGCTATGGTGTATTTAGTAGCTACACACAGTTATGGTATATTTAGTAGCAACACACAGCTATGGTATATTTAGTAGCTACACACAGCTATGGTATATTTAGTAGCCACACACAGCTATGGTATATTTAGTAGCAACACACAGTTATGGTATATTTAGTAGCAACACACAGCTATGGTATATTTATTAGCTACAAACAGCTATGGTATATTTATTAGCTACACACAGCTATGGTATATTTAGTAGCAACACACAGCTATGGCATATTTAGTAGCTACACACAGCTATGGCATATTTAGTAGCTACACACAGCTATGGTATATTTAGTAGCAACACACAGCTATGGCATATTTAGTAGCTACACACAGCTATGGAAATTGAGTAGCTAAATACAGCTATGGTATATTTAGTAGCAACACACAGCTATGGTGTATTTAGTAGCAACACACAGCTATGGCATATTTAGTAGCAACACACAGTTATGGTATATTTAGTAGCAACACACAGCTATGGTATATTTAGTAGCTACACACAGCTATGGTATATTTAGTAACAACATACAGCTATGGTATATTTAGTAGCAACACACAGCTATGGTATATTTAGTAGCTACACACAGCTATGGTATATTTAGTAGCAACACACAGCTATGGTATATTTAGTAGCTACACACAGCTATGGTATATTTAGTAGCAACACACAGCTATGGTATATATAGTAGCTACACACAGCTATGGCATATTTAGTAGCCACACACAGCTATGGTATATTTAGTAGCTACACACAGCTATGGCATATTTAGTAGCAACACACAGTTATGGTATATTTAGTAGCAACACACAGCTATGGTATATTTAGTAGCTACACACAGCTATGGTATATTTAGTAGCAACATACAGCTATGGTATATTTAGTAGCAACACACAGCTATGGTATATTTAGTAACAACATACAGCTATGGTATATTTAGTAGGTACACACAGCTATGGTATATTTAGTAGCTACACACAGCTATAGTATATTTAGTAGATACACACAGCTATGGTATATTTAGTAGCTACACACAGCTATGGTATATTTAGTAACAACATACAGCTATGGTATATTTAGTAGCAACACACAGCTATGGTATATTTAGTAGCTACACACAGCTATGGTATATTTAGTAGCAACACACAGCTATGGTATATTTAGTAGCAACACACAGCTATGGTATATATAGTAGCTACACACAGCTATGGCATATTTAGTAGCAACACACAGCTATGGCATATTTAGTAGCTACACACAGCTATGGTATATTTATTAGCTACACACAGCTATGGTATATTTAATAGCAACACACAGCTATGGCATATTTAGTAGCTACACACAGCTATGGTATATTTAGTAACAACATACAGCTATGGTATATTTAGTAGCAACACACAGCTATGGTATATTTAGTAGCTACACACAGCTATGGTATATTTAGTAGCAACACACAGCTATGGTATATTTAGTAGCTACACACAGCTATGGTATATTTAGTAGCAACACACAGCTATGGTATATATAGTAGCTACACACAGCTATGGCATATTTAGTAGCAACACACAGCTATGGCATATTTAGTAGCTACACACAGCTATGGTATATTTATTAGCTACACACAGCTATGGTATATTTAATAGCAACACACAGCTATGGCATATTTAGTAGCTACACACAGCTATGGTATATTTAGTAGGTACACACAGCTATGGTATATTTAGTAGCTACACACAGCTACGGTATATTTAGTAGCTACAAACAGCTATGGTATATTTAGTAGCAACACACAGCTATGGTATATTTAGTAACAACATACAGCTATGGTATATTTAGTAGGTACACACAGCTATGGTATATTTAGTAGCTACACACAGCTATAGTATATTTAGTAGATACACACAGCTATGGTATATTTAGTAGCTACACACAGCTATGGCATATTTAGTAGCAACACACAGTTATGGTATATTTAGTAGCAACACACAGCTATGGTATATTTAGTAGCTACACACAGCTATGGTATATTTAGTAACAACATACAGCTATGGTATATTTAGTAGGTACACACAGCTATGGTATATTTAGTAGCTACACACAGCTATGGAATATCTAGTAGCAACACACAGCTATGGCATATTTAGTAGCAACACACAGCTATGGTATATTTATTAGCTAAAAACAGCTATGGTATATTTATTAGCTACACACAGCTATGGTATATTTAGTAGCAACACACAGCTATGGCATATTTAGTAGCTACACACAGCTACGGTATATTTAGTAGCAACACACAGCTATGGCATATTTAGTAGCTACACACAGCTATAGTATATTTAGTAGATACACACAGCTATGGTATATTTAGTAGCTACACACAGCTATGGTATATTTAGTAGCTACACACAGCTATAGTATATTTAGTAGATACACACAGCTATGGTATATTTAGTAGCTACACACAGCTATGGTATATTTAGTAGCAACACACAGCTATGGTATATTTAGTAGCTACACACAGCTATGGCATATTTAGTAGCAACACACAGTTATGGTATATTTAGTAGCAACACACAGCTATGGTATATTTAGTAGCTACACACAGCTATGGTATATTTAGTAGCAACACACAGCTATGGAATATATTTAGAAGAAACACATAGCTATGGTATATTTAGTAGGTACACACAACTATGGTATATTTGGTAGCAACACACAGCTATGGAAATTTAGTAGCTAAATACAGCTATGGTATATTTAGTAGCAACACACAGCTATGGTGTATTTAGTAGCTACACACAGTTATGGTATATTTAGTAGCAACACACAGCTATGGTATATTTAGTAGCTACACACAGCTATGGTATATTTAGTAGCCACACACAGCTATGGTATATTTAGTAGCAACACACAGTTATGGTATATTTAGTAGCAACACACAGCTATGGTATATTTATTAGCTACAAACAGCTATGGTATATTTATTAGCTACACACAGCTATGGTATATTTAGTAGCAACACACAGCTATGGCATATTTAGTAGCTACACACAGCTATGGCATATTTAGTAGCTACACACAGCTATGGTATATTTAGTAGCAACACACAGCTATGGCATATTTAGTAGCTACACACAGCTATGGAAATTTAGTAGCTAAATACAGCTATGGTATATTTAGTAGCAACACACAGCTATGGTGTATTTAGTAGCAACACACAGCTATGGCATATTTAGTAGCAACACACAGTTATGGTATATTTAGTAGCAACACACAGCTATGGTATATTTAGTAGCTACACACAGCTATGGTATATTTAGTAACAACATACAGCTATGGTATATTTAGTAGCAACACACAGCTATGGTATATTTAGTAGCTACACACAGCTATGGTATATTTAGTAGCAACACACAGCTATGGCATATTTAGTAGCTACACACAGCTACGGTATATTTAGTAGCAACACACAGCTATGGCATATTTAGTAGCTACACACAGCTATAGTATATTTAGTAGATACACACAGCTATGGTATATTTAGTAGCTACACACAGCTATGGTATATTTAGTAGCTACACACAGCTATAGTATATTTAGTAGATACACACAGCTATGGTATATTTAGTAGCTACACACAGCTATGGTATATTTAGTAGCAACACACAGCTATGGTATATTTAGTAGCTACACACACTATGGCATATTTAGTAGCAACACACAGTTATGGTATATTTAGTAGCAACACACAGCTATGGTATATTTAGTAGCAACACACAGCTATGGTATATTTAGTAGCAACACACAGCTATGGAATATATTTAGAAGAAACACATAGCTATGGTATATTTAGTAGGTACACACAACTATGGTATATTTGGTAGCAACACACAGCTATGGAAATTTAGTAGCTAAATACAGCTATGGTATATTTAGTAGCAACACACAGCTATGGTGTATTTAGTAGCTACACACAGTTATGGTATATTTAGTAGCAACACACAGCTATGGTATATTTAGTAGCTACACACAGCTATGGTATATTTAGTAGCCACACACAGCTATGGTATATTTAGTAGCAACACACAGTTATGGTATATTTAGTAGCAACACACAGCTATGGTATATTTATTAGCTACAAACAGCTATGGTATATTTATTAGCTACACACAGCTATGGTATATTTAGTAGCAACACACAGCTATGGCATATTTAGTAGCTACACACAGCTATGGTATATTTAGTAGCTACACACAGCTATGGTATATTTAGTAGCAACACACAGCTATGGCATATTTAGTAGCTACACACAGCTATGGTAAATTTAGTAGCTAAATACAGCTATGGTATATTTAGTAGCTACACACAGCTATGGTGTATTTAGTAGCAACACACAGCTATGGCATATTTAGTAGCAACACACAGTTATGGTATATTTAGTAGCAACACACAGCTATGGTATATTTAGTAGCTACACACAGCTATGGTATATTTAGTAACAACATACAGCTATGGTATATTTAGTAGCAACACACAGCTATGGTATATTTAGTAGCTACACACAGCTATGGTATATTTAGTAGCAACACACAGCTATGGTATATTTAGTAGCTACAAACAGCTATGGTATATTTATTAGCTACACACAGCTATGGTATATTTAGTAGCAACACACAGCTATGGCATATTTAGTAGCTACACACAGCTATGGCATATTTAGTAGCTACACACAGCTATGGTATATTTAGTAGCAACACACAGCTATGGCATATTTAGTAGCTACACACAGCTATGGAAATTTAGTAGCTAAATACAGCTATGGTATATTTAGTAGCAACACACAGCTATGGTGTATTTAGTAGCAACACACAGCTATGGCATATTTAGTAGCAACACACAGTTATGGTATATTTAGTAGCAACACACAGCTATGGTATATTTAGTAGCTACACACAGCTATGGTATATTTAGTAACAACATACAGCTATGGTATATTTAGTAGCAACACACAGCTATGGTATATTTAGTAGCTACACACAGCTATGGTATATTTAGTAGCAACACACAGCTATGGTATATTTAGTAGCTACACACAGCTATGGTATATTTAGTAGCAACACACAGCTATGGTATATATAGTAGCTACACACAGCTATGGCATATTTAGTAGCCACACACAGCTATGGTATATTTAGTAGCTACACACAGCTATGGCATATTTAGTAGCAACACACAGTTATGGTATATTTAGTAGCAACACACAGCTATGGTATATTTAGTAGCTACACACAGCTATGGTATATTTAGTAGCAACATACAGCTATGGTATATTTAGTAGCAACACACAGCTATGGTATATTTAGTAACAACATACAGCTATGGTATATTTAGTAGGTACACACAGCTATGGTATATTTAGTAGCTACACACAGCTATAGTATATTTAGTAGATACACACAGCTATGGTATATTTAGTAGCTACACACAGCTATGGTATATTTAGTAGCAACACACAGCTATGGTATATTTAGTAGCTACACACAGCTATGGCATATTTAGTAGCAACACACAGCTATGGCATATTTAGTAGCTACACACAGCTATGGTATATTTATTAGCTACACACAGCTATGGTATATTTAATAGCAACACACAGCTATGGCATATTTAGTAGCTACACACAGCTATGGTATATTTAGTAGGTACACACAGCTATGGTATATTTAGTAGCTACACACAGCTACGGTATATTTAGTAGCTACAAACAGCTATGGTATATTTAGTAGCAACACACAGCTATGGTATATTTAGTAACAACATACAGCTATGGTATATTTAGTAGGTACACACAGCTATGGTATATTTAGTAGCTACACACAGCTATAGTATATTTGGATACACACAGCTATGGTATATTTAGTAGCTACACACAGCTATGGCATATTTAGTAGCAACACACAGTTATGGTATATTTAGTAGCAACACACAGCTATGGTATATTTAGTAGCTACACACAGCTATGGTATATTTAGTAACAACATACAGCTATGGTATATTTAGTAGGTACACACAGCTATGGTATATTTAGTAGCTACACACAGCTATGGAATATCTAGTAGCAACACACAGCTATGGCATATTTAGTAGCAACACACAGCTATGGTATATTTATTAGCTACAAACAGCTATGGTATTTATTACACAGCTATGGTATATTTAGTAGAAACACACAGCTATGGCATATTTAGTAGCTACACACAGCTACGGTATATTTAGTAGCAACACACTGCTATGGCATATTTAGTAGCTACACACAGCTATAGTATATTTAGTAGATACACACAGCTATGGTATATTTAGTAGCTACACACAGCTATGGTATATTTAGTAGCTACACACAGTTATGGTATATTTAGTAGCAACACACAGCTATGGTAATTTTGTAGCTACACACAGCTATGGTATATTTAGTAGCCACACACAGCTATGGTATATTTAGTAGCAACACACAGTTATGGTATATTTAGTAGCAACACACAGCTATGGTATATTTATTAGCTACAAACAGCTATGGTATATTTATTAGCTACACACAGCTATGGTATATTTAGTAGCAACACACAGCTATGGCATATTTAGTAGCTACACACAGCTATGGCATATTTAGTAGCTACACACAGCTATGGTATATTTAGTAGCAACACACAGCTATGGCATATTTAGTAGCTACACACAGCTATGGAAATTTAGTAGCTAAATACAGCTATGGTATATTTAGTAGCAACACACAGCTATGGTGTATTTAGTAGCAACACACAGCTATGGCATATTTAGTAGCAACACACAGTTATGGTATATTTAGTAGCAACACACAGCTATGGTATATTTAGTAGCTACACACAGCTATGGTATATTTAGTAACAACATACAGCTATGGTATATTTAGTAGCAACACACAGCTATGGTATATTTAGTAGCTACACACAGCTATGGTATATTTAGTAGCAACACACAGCTATGGTATATTTAGTAGCTACACACAGCTATGGTATATTTAGTAGCAACACACAGCTATGGTATATTAGTAGCTACACACAGCTATGGCTATTTAGGTATATTTATTTAGTAGCTACACACAGCTATGGCATATTTAGTAGCAACACACAGTTATGGTATATTTAGTAGCAACACACAGCTATGGTATATTTAGTAGCTACACACAGCTATGGTATATTTAGTAGCAACATACAGCTATGGCTATTTAGTAGCAACACACAGCTATGGTATATTTAGTAGCAACATACAGCTATGGTATATTTAGTAGGTACACACAGCTATGGTATATTTAGTAGCTACACACAGCTATAGTATATTTAGTAGATACACACAGCTATGGTACATTTAGTAGCTACACACAGCTATGGTATATTTAGTAGCAACACACAGCTATTGTATATTTAGTAGCTACACACAGCTATGGCATATTTAGTAGCAACACACAGTTATGGTATATTTAGTAGCAACACACAGCTATGGTATATTTAGTAGCTACACACAGCTATGGCATATTTAGTAGCAACACACAGTTATGGTATATTTAGTAGCAACACACAGCTATGGTATATTTAGTAGCTACACACAGCTATGGTATATTTAGTAACAACATACAGCTATGGTATATTTAGTAGGTACACACAGCTATGGTATATTTAGTAGCTACACACAGCTATGGAATATCTAGTAGCAACACACAGCTATGGCATATTTAGTAGCAACACACAGCTATGGTATATTTATTAGCTACAAACAGCTATGGTATATTTATTAGCTACACACAGCTATGGTATATTTAGTAGCAACACACAGCTATGGCATATTTAGTAGCTACACACAGCTACGGTATATTTAGTAACAACACACAGCTATGGCATATTTAGTAGCTACACACAGCTATAGTATATTTAATAGATACACACAGCTATGGTATATTTAGTAGCTACACACAGCTATGGTATATTTAGTAGCTACACACAGCTATAGTATATTTAGTAGATACACACAGCTATGGTATATTTAGTAGCTACACACAGCTATGGTATATTTAGTAGCAACACACAGCTATGGTATATTTAGTAGCTACACACAGCTATGGCATATTTAGTAGCAACACACAGTTATGGTATATTTAGTAGCAACACACAGCTATGGTATATTTAGTAGCTACACACAGCTATGGTATATTTAGTAACAACATACAGCTATGGTATATTTAGTAGGTACACACAGCTATGGTATATTTAGTAGCTACACACAGCTATGGAATATCTAGTAGCAACACACAGCTATGGCATATTTAGTAGCAACACACAGCTATGGTATATTTATTAGCTACAAACAGCTATGGTATATTTATTAGCTACACACAGCTATGGTGTATTTAGTAGCAACACACAGCTATGGCATATTTAGTAGCAACACACAGTTATGGTATATTTAGTAGCAACACACAGCTATGGTATATTTAGTAGCTACACACAGCTATGGTATATTTAGTAACAACATACAGCTATGGTATATTTAGTAGCAACACACAGCTATGGTATATTTAGTAGCTACACACAGCTATGGTATATTTAGTAGCAACACACAGCTATGGTATATTTAGTAGCTACACACAGCTATGGCATATTTAGTAAGCCACACACAGCTATGGTATATATAGTAGCTACACACAGCTAGCATATTTAGTAGCTATGGTATATTTAGTAGCTACACACAGCTATGGCATATTTAGTAGCAACACACAGTTATGGTACATTTAGTAGCAACACACAGCTATGGTATATTTAGTAGCTACACACAGCTATGGTATATTTAGTAGCAACATACAGCTATGGTATATTTAGTAGCAACACACAGCTATGGTATATTTAGTAGCTACACACAGCTATAGTATATTTAGTAGATACACACAGCTATGGTATATTTAGTAGCTACACACAGCTATGGTATATTTAGTAGCTACACACAGCTATAGTATATTTAGTAGATACACACAACTATGGTATATTTAGTAGCTACACACAGCTATGGTATATTTAGTAGCAACACACAGCTATGGTGTATTTAGTAGCTACACACAGCTATGGCATATTTAGTAGCAACACACAGTTATGGTATATTTAGTAGCAACACACAGCTATGGTATATTTAGTTGCTACACACAGCTATGGTATATTTAGTAACAACATACAGCTATGGTATATTTAGTAGGTACACACAGCTATGGTATATTTAGTAGCTACACACAGCTATGGTATATTTAGTAGCAACACACAGCTATGGAATATATATAGAAGAAACACATAGCTATGGTATATTTAGTAGGTACACAAAACTATGGTATATTTGGTAGCAACACACAGCTATGGAAATTTAGTAGCTAAATACAGCTATGGTATATTTAGTAGCAACACACAGCTATGGTGTATTTAGTAGCAACACACAGCTATGGCATATTTAGTAGCAACACACAGGTATGGTATATTTATTAGCTACACACAGCTATGGTATATTTAGTAGCTACACACAGCTATGGTATATTTTTACAGCTATGGCTAGCAACACACAGCTATGGTATATTTAGTAGCTACACACAGCTATGGTATATTTAGTAGCAACACACAGCTATGGTATATTTAGTAGCTACACACAGCTATGGTATATTTAGTAGCAACACACAGCTATGGTATATATAGTAGCTACACACAGCTATGGCATATTTAGTAGCAACACACAGCTATGGCATATTTAGTAGCTACACACAGCTATGGTATATTTATTAGCTACACACAGCTATGGTATATTTAATAGCAACACACAGCTATGGCATATTTAGTAGCTACACACAGCTATGGTATATTTAGTAGCAACATACAGCTATGGTATATTTAGTAGCAACACACAGCTATGGTATATTTAGTAGCTACACACAGCTATGGTATATTTAGTAGCAACACACAGCTATGGTATATTTAGTAGCTACACACAGCTATGGTATATTTAGTAGCAACACACAGCTATGGTATATATAGTAGCTACACACAGCTATGGCATATTTAGTAGCAACACACAGCTATGGCATATTTAGTAGCTACACACAGCTATGGTATATTTATTAGCTACACACAGCTATGGTATATTTAATAGCAACACACAGCTATGGCATATTTAGTAGCTACACACAGCTATGGTATATTTAGTAGGTACACACAGCTATGGTATATTTAGTAGCTACACACAGCTACGGTATATTTAGTAGCTACAAACAGCTATGGTATATTTAGTAGCAACACACAGTTATGGTATATTTAGTAGCTACACACAGCTACGGTATATTTAGTAGCTACACACAGCTATGGTATATTTAGTAGCAACACACAGCTATGGAATATATTTAGAAGAAACACATAGCTATGGTATATTTAGTAGGTACACACAACTATGGTATATTTGGTAGCAACACACAGCTATGGAAATTTAGTAGCTACATACAGCTATGGTATATTTAGTAGCAACACACAGTTATGGTATATTTAGTAGCAACACACAGCTATGGTATATTTAGTAGCTACACACAGCTATGGCATATTTAGTAGCAACATACAGCTATGGTATATTTAGTAGCAACACACAGCTATGGTATATGTAGTAGCTGCACACAGCTATGGTATATTTAGTAGCTACACACAGCTATGGTATATTTAGTAGCTACACACAGCTATAGTATATTTAGTAGCTACACACAGCTATGGTGTATTTAGTAGCAACACACAGCTATGGCATATTTAGTAGCTACCCACAGCTATGGCATATATTTAGTAGCAACACACAGCTATGGTATATTTAGTAGCTACACACAGCTATGGTATATTTAGTAGCAACACACAGTTATGGTATATTTAGTAGCTACACACAGCTATGGCATATTTAGTAGCTACACACAGCTATGGTATATTTAGTAGCTACACACAGCTATGGTATATTTAGTAGCTACACACAGCTATGGTATATTTAGTAGCTACACACAGCTATGGTATATTTAGTAGCAACACACAGCTATGGCATATTTAGTAGCTACACACAGCTATGGTATATTTAGTAGCAACACACAGCTATGGTATATTTAGTAGCTACACACAGCTATGGTATATTTAGTAGCTACACACAGCTATGGTATATTTAGTAGCAACACACAGCTATGGTATATTTAGTAGCTACACACAGCTATGGCATATTTAGTAGCTACACACACAGCTATGGTATATATATAGCTACACACAGCTTGGCATATTTAGTAGCCACACACAGCTATGGTATATTTAGTAGCTACACACAGCTATGGCATATTTAGTAGCAACACACAGTTATGGTACATTTAGTAGCAACACACAGCTATGGTATATTTAGTAGCTACACACAGCTATGGTATATTTAGTAGCAACATACAGCTATGGTATATTTAGTAGCAACACACAGCTATGGTATATTTAGTAGCTACACACAGCTATAGTATATTTAGTAGATACACACAGCTATGGTATATTTAGTAGCTACACACAGCTATGGTATATTTAGTAGCTACACACAGCTATAGTATATTTAGTAGATACACACAACTATGGTATATTTAGTAGCTACACACAGCTATGGTATATTTAGTAGCAACACACAGCTATGGTGTATTTAGTAGCTACACACAGCTATGGCATATTTAGTAGCAACACACAGTTATGGTATATTTAGTAGCAACACACAGCTATGGTATATTTAGTTGCTACACACAGCTATGGTATATTTAGTAACAACATACAGCTATGGTATATTTAGTAGGTACACACAGCTATGGTATATTTAGTAGCTACACACAGCTATGGAATATCTAGTAGCAAGCCAATTTGTAAGTCGCTCTGGATAAGAGCGTCTGCTAAATGACTTAAATGTAAATGTAAAACACACAGCTATGGCATATTTAGTAGCAACACACAGCTATGGTATATTTATTAGCTACAAACAGCTATGGTATATTTATTAGCTACACACAGCTATGGTATATTTAGTAGCAACACACAGCTATGGCATATTTAGTAGCTACACACAGCTATGGTATATTTAGTAGCAACACACAGCTATGGCATATTTAGTAGCTACACACAGCTATGGTATATTTAGTAGGTACACACAGCTATGGTATATTTAGTAGCTACACACAGCTATGGTATATTTAGTAGCAACACACAGCTATGGAATATATATAGAAGAAACACATAGCTATGGTATATTTAGTAGGTACACAAAACTATGGTATATTTGGTAGCAACACACAGCTATGGAAATTTAGTAGCTAAATACAGCTATGGTATATTTAGTAGCAACACACAGCTATGGTGTATTTAGTACACAGCTAGTATATTTAGTAGCAACACACAGGCTATGGTATATTTATTAGCTACACACAGCTATGGTATATTTAGTAGCTACACACAGCTATGGTATATTTAGTAACAACACACAGCTATGGTATATTTAGTAGCAACACACAGCTATGGTATATTTAGTAGCTACACACAGCTATGGTATATTTAGTAGCAACACACAGCTATGGTATATTTAGTAGCTACACACAGCTATGGTATATTTAGTAGCAACACACAGCTATGGTATATTTAGTAGCTACACGCAGCTAGCATATTTAGTAGCAACACACAGCTATGGCATATTTAGTAGCTACACACAGCTATGGTATATTTAGTAGCTACACACAGCTATGGTATATTTAGTAGCAACACACAGCTATGGCATATTTAGTAGCTACACACAGCTATGGTATATTTAGTAACAACATACAGCTATGGTATATTTAGTAGCAACACACAGCTATGGTATATTTAGTAACACACAGCTATGGTATATTTAGTAGCAACACACAGCTATGGTATATTTAGTAGCTACACACAGCTATGGTATATTTAGTAGCAACACACAGCTATGGTATATATAGTAGCTACACACAGCTATGGCATATTTAGTAGCAACACACAGCTATGGCATATTTAGTAGCTACACACAGCTATGGTATATTTATTAGCTACACACAGCTATGGTATATTTAATAGCAACACACAGCTATGGCATATTTAGTAGCTACACACAGCTATGGTATATTTAGTAGGTACACACAGCTATGGTATATTTAGTAGCTACAAACAGCTATGGTATATTTAGTAGCTACAAACAGCTATGGTATATTTAGTAGCAACACACAGTTATGGTATATTTAGTAGCTACACACAGCTACGGTATATTTAGTAGCTACACACAGCTATGGTATATTTAGTAGCAACACACAGCTATGGAATATATTTAGAAGAAACACATAGCTATGGTATATTTAGTAGGTACACACAACTATGGTATATTTGGTAGCAACACACAGCTATGGAAATTTAGTAGCTACACACAGCTATGGTATATTTAGTAGCAACACACAGTTATGGTATATTTAGTAGCAACACACAGCTATGGTATATTTAGTAGCTACACACAGCTATGGCATATTTAGTAGCAACATACAGCTATGGTATATTTAGTAGCAACACACAGCTATGGTATATGTAGTAGCTGCACACAGCTATGGTATATTTAGTAGCTACACACAGCTATGGTATATTTAGTAGCTACACACAGCTATAGTATATTTAGTAGCTACACACAGCTATGGTGTATTTAGTAGCAACACACAGCTATGGCATATTTAGTAGCTACCCACAGCTATGGCATATATTTAGTAGCAACACACAGCTATGGTATATTTAGTAGCTACACACAGCTATGGTATATTTAGTAGCAACACACAGTTATGGTATATTTAGTAGCAACACAGCTATGGCATATTTAGTAGCTACACACAGCTATGGTATATTTAGTAGCTACACACAGCTATGGTATATTTAGTAGCTACACACAGCTATGGTATATTTAGTAGCTACACACAGCTATGGTATATTTAGTAGCAACACACAGCTATGGCATATTTAGTAGCTACACACAGCTATGGTATATTTAGTAGCAACACACAGCTATGGTATATTTAGTAGCAACACACAGCTATGGTATATTTAGTAGCTACACACAGCTATGGTATATTTAGTAGCAACACACAGCTATGGTATATTTAGTAGCTACACACAGCTATGGTATATTTAGTAGCAACACACAGTTATGGTATATTTAGTAGCTACACACAGCTATGGCATATTTAGTAGCAACACACAGCTATGGCATGTTAGTAGCTACACACAGCTATGGTATATTTATTAGCTACACACAGCTATGGTATATTTAGTAGCAACACACAGCTATGGCATATTTAGTAGCTACACACAGCTATGGTATATTTAGTAACAACATACAGCTATGGTATATTTAGTAGCAACACACAGCTATGGTATATTTAGTAGCTACACACAGCTATGGTATATTTAGTAGCAACACACAGCTATGGCATATTTAGTAGCTACACACAGCTATGGTATATTTAGTAGCAACACACAGCTATGGTATATATAGTAGCTACACACAGCTATGGCATATTTAGTAGCAACACACAGCTATGGCATATTTAGTAGCTACACACAGCTATGGTATATTTATTAGCTACACACAGCTATGGTATATTTAGTAGCTACACACAGCTATGGTATATTTATAGCTACACACAGCTACGGTATATTTAGTAGCAACACACAGCTATGGTATATTTAGTAGCAACACACAGTTATGGTATATTTAGTAGCTACATACAGCTATGGTATATTTAGTAGCTACACACAGCTACGGTATATTTAGTAGCTACACACAGCTATGGTATATTTAGTAGCTACAAACAGCTATGGTATATTTAGTAGCAACACACAGTTATGGTATATTTAGTAGCTACACACAGCTACGGTATATTTAGTAGCTACACACAGCTATGGTATATTTAGTAGCTACACACAGCTATGGTATATTTAGTAGCAACACACAGCTATGGCATATTTAGTAGCTACACACAGCTATGGTATATTTAGTAGCAACACACAGCTATGGTATATTTAGTAGCAACACACAGCTATGGTATATTTAGTAGCTACACACAGCTATGGTATATTTAGTAGCAACACACAGCTATGGTATATTTAGTAGCTACACACAGCTATGGTATATTTAGTAGCAACACACAGCTATGGTATATTTAGTAGCTTTAGCTATGGAATATTTAGTAGCAACACACAGCTATGGTATATTTAGTAGCTACACACAGCTATGGTATATTTATTAGCTACACACAGCTATGGTATATTTAATAGCAACACACAGCTATGGCATATTTAGTAGCTACACACAGCTATGGTATATTTAGTAACAACATACAGCTATGGTATATTTAGTAGCAACACACAGCTATGGTATATTTAGTAGCTACACACAGCTATGGTATATTTAGTAGCAACACACAGCTATGGCATATTTAGTAGCTACACACAGCTATGGTATATTTAGTAGCAACACACAGCTATGGTATATTTAGTAGCTACACACAGCTATGGTATATTTAGTAGCAACACACAGCTATGGCATATTTAGTAGCTACACACAGCTATGGTATATTTATTAGCTACACACAGCTATGGTATATTTAGTAGGTACACACAGCTATGGTATATTTAGTAGCTACACACAGCTACGGTATATTTAGTAGCAACACACAGCTATGGTATATTTAGTAGCAACACACAGTTATGGTATATTTAGTAGCTACATACAGCTATGGTATATTTAGTAGCTACACACAGCTACGGTATATTTAGTAGCTACACACAGCTATGGTATATTTAGTAGCTACAAACAGCTATGGTATATTTAGTAGCAACACACAGTTATGGTATATTTAGTAGCTACACACAGCTACGGTATATTTAGTAGCTACACACAGCTATGGTATATTTAGTAGCAACACACAGCTATGGAATTTATTTAGAAGAAACACATAGCTGTGGTATATTTAGTACGTACACACAACTATGGTATATTTAGTAGCAACACACAGCTATGGATATTTAGTAGCATACAGCTATGGTATATTTAGTAGCAACACACAGCTATGGTATATTTAGTAGCAACACACAGCTATGGTATATTTAGTAGCAACACACAGCTATGGTATATTTAGTAGCCACACACAGCTATGGTATATTTAGTAGCTACACACAGCTATGGCATATTTAGTAGCAACACACAGTTATGGTATATTTAGTAGCAACACACAGCTATGGTATATTTAGTAGCTACACACAGCTATGGCATATTTAGTAGCAACATACAGCTATGGTATATTTAGTAGCAACACACAGCTATGGTATATTTAGTAGCTGCACACAGCTATGGTATATTTAGTAGCTACACACAGCTATGGTATATTTAGTAGCTACACACAGCTATAGTATATTTAGTAGCTACACACAGCTATGGTATATTTAGTAGCAACACACAGCTATGGCATATTTAGTAGCTACCCACAGCTATGGCATATATTTAGTAGCAACACACAGGTATGGTATATTTAGTAGCTACACACAGCTATGGTATATTTAGTAGCACACACAGCTAGTATATTTATAGCTACACACAGCTATGGTATATTTAGTAGCAACACACAGTTATGGTATATTTAGTAGCTACACACAGCTATGGCATATTTAGTAGCTACACACAGCTATGGTATATTTAGTAGCTACACACAGCTATGGTATATTTAGTAGCTACACACAGCTATGGTATATTTAGTAGCTACACACAGCTATGGTATATTTAGTAGCAACACACAGCTATGGCATATTTAGTAGCTACACACAGCTATGGTATATTTAGTAGCAACACACAGCTATGGTATATTTAGTAGCAACACACAGCTATGGTATATTTAGTAGCTACACACAGCTATGGTATATTTACTAGCAACACAGAGCTATGGTATATTTAGTAGCAACACACAGCTATGGTATATTTAGTAGCTACACACAGCTATGGTATATTTTTTAGCTACACACAGCTATGGTATATTTAGTAGCAACACACAGTTATGGTATATTTAGTAGCAACACACAGTTATGGTATATTTAGTAGCAACACACAGCTATGGTATATTTAGTAGCTACACACAGCTATGGTATATATTTAGTAGCTACACACAGCTATGGTATATTTAGTAGCTACACACAGCTATGGTATATTTAGTAGCTACACACAGCTATGGTATATTTAGTAGCAACACACAGCTATTATATTTAGAAGAAACACATAGCTATGGTATATTTAGTAGGTACACACAACTTTGGTATATTTGGTAGCAACACACAGCTATGGAAATTTAGTAGCTACATACAGCTATGGTATATTTAGTAGCAACACACAGCTATGGTATATTTAGTAGCAACACACAGCTATGGAATATATTTAGAAGAAACACATACTATGGTATATTTAGTAGGTACACACAACTATGGTATATTTGGTAGCAACACACAGCTATGGCAATTTAGTAGTTACATACAGCTATGGTATATTTAGTAGCAACACACAGCTATGGTGTATTTAGTAGCAGCACACAGCTATGGTATATTTAGTAGCTACACACAGTTATGGTATATTTAGTAGCAACAAACAGCTATGGTATATTTAGTAGCTACACACAGCTATGGTATATTTGGTAGCAACACACAGTTATGGTATATTTAGTAGCAACACACAGCTATGGTATATTTAGTAGCTACACACAGCTATGGTATATTTAGTAGCTACACACAGCTATGGTATATTTAGTAGCAACACACAGCTATGGAATATTTAGTAGCAACACACAGCTATGGAATATTTAGTAGCAACACACAGCTATGGTATATTTAGTAGCTACACACAGCTATGGTATATTTAGTAGCAACACAGAGCTATGGTATATTTAGTAGCAACACACAGCTATGGCATATTTAGTAGCTACACACAGCTATGGTATATTTAGTAGCTACACACAGCTATGGTATATTTAGTAGCAACACACAGCTATGCTATATTTAGTAGCTACACACAGCTATGGTATATTTAGTAGCTACCTACAGCTATGGTATATTTAGTAGCAACACACAGGTATGGTATATATAGTAGCTACCCACAGCTATGGCGTATTTAGTAGCAACACACAGCTATGGCATATTTAGTAGCTACAAACAGCTATGGTATATTTAGTAGCAACACACAGTTATGGTATATTTAGTAGCTACACACAGCTACGGTATATTTAGTAGCTACACACAGCTATGGTATATTTAGTAGCTACACACAGCTATGGTATATTTAGTAGCAACACACAGCTATGGTATATTTAGTAGCTACACACAGCTATGGTATATTTAGTAGCAACACACAGCTATGGTATATTTAGTAGCAACACACAGCTATGGTATATTTAGTAGCTACACACAGCTATGGTATATTTAGTAGCAACACACAGCTATGGTATATTTAGTAGCTACACACAGCTATGGTATATTTAGTAGCAACACACAGCTATGGTATATTTAGTAGCTACACACAGCTATGGTATATTTAGTAGCAACACACAGCTATGGCATATTTAGTAGCTACACACAGCTATGGTATATTTATTAGCTACACACAGCTATGGTATATTTAATAGCAACACACAGCTATGGCATATTTAGTAGCTACACACAGCTATGGTATATTTAGTAACAACATACAGCTATGGTATATTTAGTAGCTACACACAGCTACGGTATATTTAGTAGCTACACACAGCTATGGTATATTTAGTAGCTACAAACAGCTATGGTATATTTAGTAGCAACACACAGTTATGGTATATTTAGTAGCTACACACAGCTACGGTATATTTAGTAGCTACACACAGCTATGGTATATTTAGTAGCAACACACAGCTATGGAATATATTTAGAAGAAACACATAGCTGTGGTATATTTAGTACGTACACACAACTATGGTATATTTGGTAGCAACACACAGCTATGGAAATTTAGTAGCTACATACAGCTATGGTATATTTAGTAGCAACACACAGCTATGGTATATTTAGTAGCTACACACAGCTATGGTATTTTTAGTAGCTACACACAGCTATGGTATATTTAGTAGCCACACACAGCTATGGTATATTTAGTAGCTACACACAGCTATGGCATATTTAGTAGCAACACACAGTTATGGTATATTTAGTAGCAACACACAGCTATGGTATATTTAGTAGCTACACACAGCTATGGCATATTTAGTAGCAACATACAGCTATGGTATATTTAGTAGCAACACACAGCTATGGTATATTTAGTAGCTGCACACAGCTATGGTATATTTAGTAGCTACACACAGCTATGGTATATTTAGTAGCTACACACAGCTATAGTATATTTAGTAGCTACACACAGCTATGGTATATTTAGTAGCAACACACAGCTATGGCATATTTAGTAGCTACCCACAGCTATGGCATATATTTAGTAGCAACACACAGGTATGGTATATTTAGTAGCTACACACAGCTATGGTATATTTAGTAGCTACACACAGCTATGGTATATTTAGTAGCTACACACAGCTATGGTATATTTAGTAGCAACACACAGTTATGGTATATTTAGTAGCAACACACAGCTATGGTATATTTAGTAGCTACACACAGCTATGGTATATTTAGTAGCTACACACAGCTATGGTATATTTAGTAGCTACACACAGCTATGGTATATTTAGTAGCTACACACAGCTATGGTATATTTAGTAGCAACACACAGCTATGGTATATTTAGTAGCTACACACAGCTATGGTCTATTTAGTAGCAACACACAGCTATGGTATATTTAGTAGCAACACACAGCTATGGTATATTTAGTAGCTACACACAGCTATGGTATATTTACTAGCAACACAGAGCTATGGTATATTTAGTAGCAACACACAGCTATGGTATATTTAGTAGCTACACACAGCTATGGTATATTTTTTAGCTACACACAGCTATGGTATATTTAGTAGCAACACACAGTTATGGTATATTTAGTAGCAACACACAGTTATGGTATATTTAGTAGCAACACACAGCTATGGTATATTTAGTAGCTACACACAGCTATGGTATATATTTAGTAGCTACACACAGCTATGGTATATTTAGTAGCTACACACAGCTATGGCATATTTAGTGGCTAAACACAGCTATGGTATATTTAGTAGCAACACACAGCTATGGAATATATATTTAGAAGAAACACATAGCTATGGTATATTTAGTAGGTACACACAACTTTGGTATATTTGGTAGCAACACACAGCTATGGAAATTTAGTAGCTACATACAGCTATGGTATATTTAGTAGCAACACACAGCTATGGTATATTTAGTAGCAACACACAGCTATGGAATATATTTAGAAGAAACACATAGCTATGGTATATTTAGTAGGTACACACAACTATGGTATATTTGGTAGCAACACACAGCTATGGCAATTTAGTAGTTACATACAGCTATGGTATATTTAGTAGCAACACACAGCTATGGTGTATTTAGTAGCAGCACACAGCTATGGTATATTTAGTAGCTACACACAGTTATGGTATATTTAGTAGCAACAAACAGCTATGGTATATTTAGTAGCTACACACAGCTATGGTATATTTGGTAGCAACACACAGTTATGGTATATTTAGTAGCAACACACAGCTATGGTATATTTAGTAGCTACACACAGCTATGGTATATTTAGTAGCTACACACAGCTATGGTATATTTAGTAGCAACACACAGCTATGGCATATTTAGTAGCAACACACAGCTATGGTATATTTAGTAGCAACACACAGCTATGGTATATTTAGTAGCTACACACAGCTATGGTATATTTAGTAGCTACACACAGCTATGGTATATTTAGTAGCTACACACAGCTATGGTATATTTAGTAGCTACACACAGCTATGGTATATTTAGTAGCTACACACAGCTATGGTATATTTAGTAGCAACACACAGCTATGCTATATTTAGTAGCTACACACAGCTATGGTATATTTAGTAGCTACCTACAGCTATGGCATATTTAGTAGCTACCCACAGCTATGGCATATTTAGTAGCTACCCACAGCTATGGCATATTTAGTAAATACCCACAGCTATGGCATATTTAGTAGCTACCCACAGCTATGGCATATATTTAGTAGCAACACACAGCTATGGTATATTTAGTAGCTACACACAGCTATGGTATATTTAGTAGCTACACACAGTTATGGTATATTTAGTAGCAACACACAGCTATGGAATATTTAGTAGCTACACACAGCTATGGTATATTTAGGAGCCACACACAGCTATGGTA
Organism: Oncorhynchus nerka; assembly: GCF_034236695.1. NCBI lineage: Eukaryota > Metazoa > Chordata > Actinopteri > Salmoniformes > Salmonidae > Oncorhynchus > Oncorhynchus nerka. The sequence goes on from NC_088399.1 coordinate 74,008,480, forward strand.
TATTTAGTAGCTACACACAGCTATGGCATATTTAGTAGCAACACACAGTTATTGTATATTTAGTAGCAACACACAGCTATGGTATATTTAGTAGCAACACACAGCTATGGCATATTTAGTAGCAACACACAGCTATGGTATATTTAGTAGCTACACACAGCTATGGTATATTTAGTAGCTACACACAGCTATGGTATATTTAGTAGCTACACACAGCTATGGCATATTTAGTAGCTACACACAGCTATGGTATATTTAGTAGCAACACACAGCTATGGCATATTTAGTAGCAACACACAGCTATGGCATATTTAGTAGCAACACACAGCTATGGTATATTTAGTAGCTACACACAGCTATGGTATATTTAGTAGCAACACAGAGCTATGGTATATTTAGTAGCAACACACAGCTATGGCATATTTAGTAGCTACACACAGCTATGGTATATTTAGTAGCTACACACAGCTATGGTATATTTAGTAGCAACACACAGCTATGCTATATTTAGTAGCTACACACAGCTATGGTATATTTAGTAGCTACCTACAGCTATGGCATATTTAGTAGCTACCCACAGCTATGGCATATTTAGTAGCTACCCACAGCTATGGCATATTTAGTAAATACCCACAGCTATGGCATATTTAGTAGCTACCCACAGCTATGGCATATATTTAGTAGCAACACACAGCTATGGTATATTTAGTAGCTACACACAGCTATGGTATATTTAGTAGCTACACACAGTTATGGTACATTTAGTAGCCACACACAGCTATGGCATATTTAGTAGCTACACACAGCTATGGTATATTTAGTAGCTTCACACAGCTATGGTATATTTAGTAGCTACACACAGCTATGGTATATTTAGTAGCTACACACAGCTATGGTATATTTAGTAGCAACACACAGTTATGGTATATTTAGTAGCAACACACAGCTATGGAATATTTAGTAGCTACACACAGCTATGGTATATTTAGTAGCAACACACAGCTATGGTATATTTAGTAGCTACACACAGCTATGGTATATTTAGTAGCAACACACAGCTATGGTATATTTAGTAGCAACACACAGCTATGGTATATTTAGTAGCTACACACAGCTATGGTATATTTAGTAGCAACACACAGCTATGGTATATTTAGTAGCAACACACAGCTATGGTATATTTAGTAGCTACACACAGCTATGGTATATTTAGTAGCTACACACAGCTATGGTATATTTAGTAGCTACACACAGCTATGGTATATTTAGTAGCTACACACAGCTATGGTATATTTAGTAGCTACACACAGCTATGGTATATTTAGTAGCTACACACAGCTATGGTATATTTAGTAGCTACACACACAGCTATGGTATATTTAGTAGCAACACACAGCTATGGTATATTTAGTAGCAACACACAGCTATGGTATATTTAGTAGCTACACACAGCTATGGTATATTTAGTAGCTACACACAGCTATGGTATATTTAGTAGCAACACACAGCTATGGTATATTTAGTAGCTACACACAGCTATGGTATATTTTAGCAATAGCTACAGCAACACACAGCTATGGTATATTTAGTAGCTACACACAGCTATGGTATATTTAGTAGCTACACACAGCTATGGTATATTTAGTAGCAACACAGCTATGGCATATTTAGTAGCAACACACAGCTATGGCATATTTAGTAGCAACACACAGCTATGGTATATTTAGTAGCAACACACAGCTATGGTATATTTAGTAGCAACACACAGCTATGGTATATTTAGTAGCTACACACAGCTATGGTATATTTAGTAGCTACACACAGCTATGGTATATTTAGTAGCTACACACAGCTATGGTATATTTAGTAGCAACACACAGCTATGGTATATTTAGTAGCTACACACAGCTATGGTATATTTAGTAGCTACCCACAGCTATGGCATATTTAGTAGCTACACACAGCTATGGCATATTTAGTAGCTATGGCATATTTAGTAAATACACACAGCTATGGTATATTTAGTAGCTACCCACAGCTATGGCATATATTTAGTAGCAACACACAGCTATGGTATATTTAGTAGCTACACACAGCTATGGTATATTTAGTAGCTACACACAGTTATGGTACATTTAGTAGCCACACACAGCTATGGCATATTTAGTAGCTACACACAGCTATGGTATATTTAGTAGCTACACACAGCTATGGTATATTTAGTAGCAACACACAGCTATGGTATATTTAGTAGCTACACACAGCTATGGTATATTTAGTAGCAACACACAGCTATGGTATATTTAGTACAACACACAGCTATGGAATATTTAGTAGCTACACACAGCTATGGTATATTTAGTAGCCACACACAGCTATGGTATATTTAGTAGCTACACACAGCTATGGCATATTTTAGCTACACACAGTTAGCTAGCTATGGTATATTTAGTAGCAACACACAGTTATGGTATATTTAGTAGCTAACACAGCTACGGTATATTTAGTAGCTACACACAGCTATGGTATATTTAGTAGCAACACACAGCTATGGAATATATTTAGTAGCAACACACAGCTATGGTATATTTAGTAGCTACACACAGCTATGGCATATTTGGTAGCTACACACAGCTATGGTATATTTAGTAGCTACACACAGCTATGGTATATTTAGTAGCAACACACAGCTATGGTATATTTAGTAGCTACACACAGCTATGGCATATTTAGTAGCAACACACAGCTATGGTATATTTAGTAGCTACACACAGCTATGGTATATTTAGTAGCTACACAGCTATGGTATATTTGTAGCTACACACAGCTATGGTATATTTAGTAGCTACACACAGCTATAGTATGTTGTAGCTACACACAGCTATGGTATATTTAGTAGCAACACACAGCTATGGCATATTTAGTAGCTACACACAGCTATGGCATATATTTAGTAGCTACATATGGTATATTTAGTAGCAACACACAGCTATGGTATATTTAGTAGCTACACACAGCTATGGTATATTTAGTAGCTACAAACACAGTAGCTACAGCTATGGTATATTTAGTAGCAACACACAGCTATGGTATATTTAGTAGCTACACACAGCTATGGCATATTTAGTAGCAACACACAGCTATGGTATATTTAGTAGCTACACACAGCTATGGTATATTTAGTAGCTACACAGCTATGGTATATTTAGTAGCTACACACATATGGTATATTTAGTAGCAACACACAGCTATGGTATATTTAGTAGCTACACACAGCTATGGTATATTTACTAGCAACACAGAGCTATGGTATATTTAGTAGCAACACACAGCTATGGTATATTTAGTAGCTACACACAGCTATGGTATATTTAGTAGCTACACACAGCTATGGTATATTTAGTAGCAACACACAGTTATGGTATATTTAGTAGCTACACACAGCTATGGTATATTTAGTAGCTACACACAGCTATGGTATATTTAGTAGCTACACACAGCTATGGTATATTTAGTAGCTACACACAGCTATGGCATATTTAGTGGCTACACACAGCTATGGTATATTTAGTAGCAACACACAGCTATGGTATATTTAGAAGAAACACATAGCTATGGTATATTTAGTAACACACAACTTTGGTATATTTGGTAGCAACACACAGCTATGGATATTTAGTAGCTACACACAGCTATGGTATATTTAGTAGCAACACACAGCTATGGTATATTTAGTAGCAACACACAGCTATGGAATATATTTAGAAGAAACACATAGCTATGGTATATTTAGTAGGTACACACAACTATGGTATATTTGGTAGCAACACACAGCTATGGCAATTTAGTAGTTACATACAGCTATGGTATATTTAGTAGCAACACACAGCTATGGTGTATTTAGTAGCAGCACACAGCTATGGTATATTTAGTAGCTACACACAGTTATGGTATATTTAGTAGCAACAAACAGCTATGGTATATTTAGTAGCTACACACAGCTATGGTATATTTGGTAGCAACACACAGTTATGGTATATTTAGTAGCAACACACAGCTATGGTATATTTAGTAGCTACACACAGCTATGGTATATTTAGTAGCTACACACAGCTATGGTATATTTAGTAGCAACACACAGCTATGGCATATTTAGTAGCAACACACAGCTATGGCATATTTAGTAGCAACACACAGCTATGGTATATTTAGTAGCTACACACAGCTATGGTATATTTAGTAGCAACACAGAGCTATGGTATATTTAGTAGCAACACACAGCTATGGCATATTTAGTAGCTACACACAGCTATGGTATATTTAGTAGCTACACACAGCTATGGTATATTTAGTAGCAACACACAGCTATGCTATATTTAGTAGCTACACACAGCTATGGTATATTTAGTAGCTACACACAGCTATGGTATATTTAGTAGCTACCCACAGCTATGGCATATTTAGTAGCTACCCACAGCTATGGCATATTTAGTAAATACCCACAGCTATGGCATATTTAGTAGCTACCCACAGCTATGGCATATATTTAGTAGCAACACACAGCTATGGTATATTTAGTAGCTACACACAGCTATGGTATATTTAGTAGCTACACACAGTTATGGTACATTTAGTAGCCACACACAGCTATGGCATATTTAGTAGCTACACACAGCTATGGTATATTTAGTAGCTTCACACAGCTATGGTATATTTAGTAGCTACACACAGCTATGGTATATTTAGTAGCTACACACAGCTATGGTATATTTAGTAGCAACACACAGTTATGGTATATTTAGTAGCAACACACAGCTATGGAATATTTAGTAGCTACACACAGCTATGGTATATTTAGGAGCCACACACAGCTATGGTATATTTAGTAGCTACACACAGCTATGGCATATTTAGTAGCAACACACAGTTATTGTATATTTAGTAGCAACACACAGCTATGGTATATTTAGTAGCAACACACAGCTATGGCATATTTAGTAGCAACACACAGCTATGGTATATTTAGTAGCTACACACAGCTATGGTATATTTGGTAGCAACACACAGTTATGGTATATTTAGTAGCAACACACAGCTATGGTATATTTAGTAGCTACACACAGCTATGGTATATTTAGTAGCTACACACAGTTATGGTACATTTAGTAGCCACACACAGCTATGGCATATTTAGTAGCTACACACAGCTATGGTATATTTAGTAGCTACACACAGCTATGGTATATTTAGTAGCTACACACAGCTATGGTATATTTAGTAGCAACACACAGTTATGGTATATTTAGTAGGAACACACAGCTATGGTATATTTAGTAGCTACACACAGCTATGGTATATTTAGTAGCCACACACAGCTATGGTATATTTAGTAGCTACACACAGCTATGGCATATTTAGTAGCAACACACAGTTATTGTATATTTAGTAGCAACACACAGCTATGGTATATTTAGTAGCAACACACAGCTATGGTATATTTAGTAGCAACACACAGCTATGGCATATTTAGTAGCACACAGCTATGGTATATTTAGTAGCTACACACAGCTATGGTATGTTAGTAGCTACACACAGCTATGGTATATTTAGTAGCTACACACAGCTATGGTATATTTAGTAGCAACACACAGCTATGGTATATTTAGTAGCTACACACAGCTATGGTATATTTAGTAGCTACACACAGCTATGGTATATTTAGTAGCTACACACAGCTATGGTATATTTAGTAGCAACACACAGATATGGTATATTTAGAAGAAACACATAGCTATGGTATATTTAGTAGGTACACACAGCTATGGTATATTTATTAGCTACACACAGCTATGGTAAATTTAGTAGCTAAACACAGCTATGGTATATTTAGTAGCTACACACAGCTATGGTGTATTTAGTAGCAGCACACAGCTATGGAATATTTAGTAGCTACACACAGTTTGGTATATTTAGTAGCAACACACAGCTATGGTATATTTAGTAGCTACACACAGCTACGGTATATTTAGTAGCCACACACAGCTATGGTATATTTAGTAGCTACACACAGCTATGGTATATTTAGTAGCAACACACAGTTATGGTATATTTAGTAGCAACACACAGCTATGGTATATTTAGTAGCTACACACAGCTATGGTATATTTAGTAGCAACACACAGCTATGGAATATATTTAGCTGTGGTATATTTAGTACGTACACACAACTATGGTATATTTAGTAGGCAACACACAGCTATGGCAATTTAGTAGCTACATACAGCTATGGAATATTTAGTAGCAACACACAGCTATGGTATATTTAGTAGCTACACACAGCTATGGTATATTTAGTAGCTACACACAGCTATGGTATATTTAGTAGCCACACACAGCTATGGTATATTTAGTAGCTACACACAGCTATGGCATATTTAGTAGCAACACACAGTTATGGTATATTTAGTAGCAACACACAGCTATGGTATATTTAGTAGCTACACAGCTACAGTAGCAACATACAGCTATGGTATATTTAGTAGCAACACACAGCTATGGTATATTTAGTAGCACACACAGCTATGGTATATTTAGTAGCTACACAGCTATGGTATGGTATATTTATTAGCTACACACAGCTATGGTATATTTAGTAGCAACACACAGCTATGGCATATTTAGTAGCTACCCACAGCTATGGCATATATTTAGTAGCAACACACAGGTATGGTATATTTAGTAGCTACACACAGCTATGGTATATTTAGTAGCTACACACAGCTATGGTATATTTAGTAGCAACATACAGCTATAGTATATTTAGTAGCAACACACAGTTATGGTATATTTAGTAGCTACACACAGCTATGGCATATTTAGTAGCTACACACAGCTATGGTATATTTAGTAGCTACACACAGCTATGGTATATTTAGTAGCTACACACAGCTATGGTATATTTAGTAGCTACAAAGCTATGGTATATTTAGTAGCAACACACAGCTATGGCATATTTAGAAGCTTTACACATAGCTATGGTATATTTAGTAGGCAACACACAGCTATGGTATATTTAGTAGCAACACACAGCTATGGTATATTTAGTAGCTAACATACAGCTATGGTATATTTAGTAGCAACACACAGCTATGACATATTTAGTAGCAACACACAGCTATGGTATATTTTAGCTAGCAGCTACACACAGCTATGGTATATTTAGTAGCAACACACAGTTATGGTATATTTAGTAGCAACACACAGTTATGGTATATTTAGTAGCAACACACAGCTATGGTATATTTAGTAGCTACACACAGCTATGTATATATTTAGTAGCTACACACAGCTATGGTATATTTAGTAGCTACACACAGCTATGGTATATTTAGTAGCTACACACAGCTATGGTATATTTAGTAGCAACACACAGCTATGGTATATTTAGTAACAACATACAGCTATGGTATATTTAGTAGGTACACAGCTATGGTATATTTAGTAGCAACACACAGCTATGGAATATTTAGTAGCTACACACAGCTATGGTATATTTAGTAGCAACACACAGCTATGGTATATTTATAGCAACACACAGCTATGGAATATATTTAGAAGAAACACAGCTATGGTATATTTAGTAGGTACACACAACTATGGTATATTTAGTAGCAACACACAGCTATGGCAATTTAGTAGTTACATACAGCTATGGTATATTTAGTAGCAACACACAGCTATGGTGTATTTAGTAGCACACACAGCTATGGTATATTTAGTAGCTACACACAGCTATGGTATATTTAGTAGCAACACACAGCTATGGTATATTTAGTAGCTACACACAGCTATGGTATATTTAGTAGCAACACACAGTTATGGTATATTTAGTAGCAACACACAGCTATGGTATATTTAGTAGCTACACACAGCTATGGTATATTTAGTAGCTACAAACAGCTATGGTATATTTAGTAGCAACACACAGTTATGGTATATTTAGTAGCAACACACAGCTATGGTATATTTAGTAGCTACACACAGCAGCATATTTAGTAGCAACATACAGCTATATTATATTTAGTAGCAACACACAGCTATGGTATATTTAGTAGCTACACACAGCTATGGTATATTTAGTAGCTACACACAGCTATGGTATATTTAGTAGCTACACACAGCTATAGTATATTTAGTAGCTACACACAGCTATGGTATATTTAGTAGCAACACACAGCTATGGTATATTTAGTAGCTACACAGTTATGGTATATTTAGTAGCAACACACAGCTATGGTATATTTAGTAGCTACACACAGCTATGGAATATTTAGTAGCAACACACAGCTATGGTATATTTAGTAGCAACACACAGCTATGGTATAGTTATTTATTAGCTACAAACAGCTATGGTATATTTATTAGCTACACACAGCTATGGTATATTTAGTAGCAACACACAGCTATGCATATTTAGTAGCTACACACAGCTATGGTATATTTAGTAGCTACACACAGCTATGGCATATTTAGGAGCAACACACAGCTATGGCATATTTAGTAGCTACACACAGCTATGGCATATTTAGTAGCAACACACAGTTATGGTATATTTAGTAGCAACACACAGCTATGGTATATTTAGTAGCAACACACAGCTATGGTATATTTAGTAGCAACACACAGCTATGGTATATTTAGTAGCAACACACAGCTATGGTATATTTAGTAGCTACACACAGCTATGGTATATTTAGTAGCAACACACAGCTATGGTATATTTAGTAGCAACACACAGCTATGGTATATTTAGTAGCTACACACAGTTATGGTATATTTAGTAGCAACACACAGCTATGGTATATTTAGTAGCTACACACAGCTATGGTATATTTAGTAGCTACACACAGCTAGGTATATTTAGTAGCTACACACAGCTATGGTGGCTACACACACAGCTATGGTATATTTAGTAGCAACACACAGCTATGGAATATATATTTAGAAGAAACACATAGCTATGGTATATTTAGTAGGTACACACAACTTTGGTATATTTGGTAGCAACACACAGCTATGGAAATTTAGTATTTACAGCTATGGTATATTTAGTAGCAACACACAGCTATGGTATATTTAGTAGCTACACACAGCTATGGAATATATTTAGTAGAAACACACAGCTATGGTATATTTAGTAGGTACACACAACTATGGTATATTTAGTAGCAACACACTACATGGCAATTTAGTAGTTACATGGTATATTTAGTAGCAACACACAGCTATGGTATATTTAGTAGCTACACACAGCTATGGTATATTTAGTAGCTACACACAGCTATGGTATATTTAGTAGCAACAAACAGCTATGGTATATTTAGTAGCTACACACAGCTATGGTATATTTGGTAGCAACACACAGTTATGGTATATTTAGTAGCAACACACAGCTATGGTATATTTAGTAGCTACACACAGCTATGGTATATTTAGTAGCTACACACAGCTATGGTATATTTAGTAGCAACACACAGCTATGGCATATTTAGTAGCAACACACAGCTATGGCATATTTAGTAGCAACACACAGCTATGGTATATTTAGTAGCTACACACAGCTATGGTATATTTAGTAGCAACACAGAGCTATGGTATATTTAGTAGCAACACACAGCTATGGCATATTTAGTAGCTACACACAGCTATGGTATATTTAGTAGCTACACACAGCTATGGTATATTTAGTAGCTACACACAGCTATGGTATATTTAGTAGCTACACACAGCTATGGTATATTTAGTAGCTACCTACAGCTATGGCATATTTAGTAGCTACCCACAGCTATGGCATATTTAGTAGCTACCCACAGCTATATATTTAGTAAATACCCACAGCTATGGCATATTTAGTAGCTACCCACAGCTATGGCATATTTAGTAGCTACACACAGCTATGGTATATTTAGTAGCTACCCACAGCTATGGTATATTTAGTAGCTACCCACAGCTATGGTACATTTAGTAGCACACACAGCTATGGCATATTTAGTTGCTACACACAGCTATGGCATATATTTAGTAGCAACACACAGCTATGGTATATTTAGTAGCTACACACAGCTATGGTATATTTAGTAGCTACACACAGCTATGGTATATTTAGTAGCAACACACAGTTATGGTATATTTAGTAGCAACACACAGCTATGGTATATTTAGTAGCTACACACAGCTATGGTATATTTAGGAGCCACACAGCTATGGTATATTTAGTAGCTACACACAGCTATGGCATATTTAGTAGCAACACACAGTTATTGTATATTTAGTAGCAACACACAGCTATGGTATATTTAGTAGCAACACACAGCTATGGTATATTTAGTAGCAACACACAGCTATGGTATATTTAGTAGCAACACACAGCTATGGTATATTTAGTAGCTACACACAGCTATGGTATATTTAGTAGCAACACACAGTTATGGTATATTTAGTAGCAACACACAGCTATGGTATATTTAGTAGCTACACACAGCTATGGTATATTTAGTAGCAACACACAGCTATGGTATATTTAGTAGCTACACACAGCTATGGTATATTTAGTAGCTACACACAGCTATGGTATATTTAGTAGCAACAGCTATGGCATATTTAGTAGCTACAACAGCTATGGTATATTTAGTAGCTACACACAGCTATGGTATATTTAGTAGCAACACACAGCTATGGTATATTTAGTAGCTACACACAGCTATGGCATATATTTAGTAGCAACACACAGCTATGGTATATTTAGTAGCAACACACAGCTATGGTATATTTAGTAGCTACACACAGCTATGGTATATTTGGTAGTTATGGTATATTTAGTAGCCACACACAGCTATGGTATATTTAGTAGCTACACACAGCTATGGTATATTTAGTAGCTACACACAGCTATGGTATATTTAGTAGCAACACAGCTATGGTATATTTAGTAGCAACACAGCTATGGTATATTTAGTAGCTACACACAGCTATGGTATATTTAGTAGCAACACACAGCTATGGTATATTTACTAGCAACACACAGCTATGGTATATTTAGTAGCTACACACAGCTATGGCATATTTAGTAGCTACCACAGCTATGGTATATTTAGTAGCTACACACAGCTATGGTATATTTAGTAGCAACACACAGCTATGTATATTTAGTAGCTACACACAGCTATGGTATATTTAGTAGCTACACACAGCTATGGCATATTTAGTAGCTACACACAGCTATGGTATATTTAGTAGCTACACACAGCTATAGCATATTTAGTAGCAACACACAGCTATGGTATATTTAGTAGCTACACACAGCATATATTTATGGTATTGTTATTTAGTAGCAACACACACAGCTATGGTATATTTAGTAGCCACACACAGCTATGGCATATTTAGTAGCTACACACAGCTATGGTATATTTAGTAGCTACACACAGCTATGGTATATTTAGTAGCTACACACAGCTATGGTATATTTAGTAGCTACACACAGCTATGGTATATTTAGTAGCAACACACAGTTATGGTATATTTAGTAGCAACACACAGCTATGGAATATTTAGTAGCTACACACAGCTATGGTATATTTAGGAGCCACACACAGCTATGGTATATTTAGTAGCTACACACAGCTATGGCATATTTAGTAGCAACACACAGTTATTGTATATTTAGTAGCAACACACAGCTATGGTATATTTAGTAGCAACACACAGCTATGGTATATTTAGTAGCAACACACAGCTATGGTATATTTAGTAGCTACACACAGCTATGGTATATTTAGTAGCTACACACAGCTATGGTATATTTAGTAGCTACACACAGCTATGGCATATTTAGCTACACACAGCTATGGTATATTTAGTAGCTACACACAGCTATGGTATATTTAGTAGCAACACACAGTTATGGTATATTTAGTAGCAACACACAGCTATGGTATATTTAGTAGCAACACACAGCTATGGTATATTTAGTAGCTACACACAGCTATGGTATATTTAGTAGCTACACACAGCTATGGTATATTTAGTAGCAACACACAGCTATGGTATATTTAGTAGCTACACACAGCTATGGTATATTTAGTAGCAACACACAGCTATGGATATATTTAGTAGCTACACACAGCTATGGTATATTTAGTAGGTACACACAACTATGGTATATTTGGTAGCAACACACAGCTATGGATATTTAGTAGCTACATACAGCTATGGTATTTAGTAGCAACACACAGCTATGGTATATTTAGTAGCACACACAGCTATGGCATATTTAGTAGAAACACACAGCTATGGTATATTTAGTAGGTACACACAGCTATGGTATATTTAGTAGCAACACACAGCTATGGTAATTTAGTAGTTACATACAGCTATGGTATATTTAGTAGCAACACACAGCTATGGTGTATTTAGTAGCTACACACAGCTATGGTATATTTAGTAGCTACACACAGTTATGGTATATTTAGTAGCAACAAACAGCTATGGTATATTTAGTAGCTACACACAGCTATGGTATATTTAGTAGCAACACACAGTTATGGTATATTTAGTAGCCACACACAGCTATGGTATATTTAGTAGCTACACACAGCTATGGTATATTTAGTAGCTACACACAGCTATGGTATATTTAGTAGCTACACACAGCTATGGTATATTTAGTAGCTACACACAGCTATGGCATATTTAGTAGCAACACACAGCTATGGTATATTTAGTAGCAACACACAGCTATGGTATATTTAGTAGCTACACACAGCTATGGTATATTTAGTAGCTACACACAGCTATGGTATATTTAGTAGCTACACAGCTATGCTATATTTAGTAGCTACACACAGCTATGGTATATTTAGTAGCTACACACAGCTATGGTATATTTAGTAGCTACACACAGCTATGGTATATTTAGTAGCTACACACAGCTATGGTATATTTAGTAGCAACACACAGCTATGCTATATTTAGTAGCAACACACAGCTATGGTATATTTAGTAGCTACCTACAGCTATGGCATATTTAGTAACACCCACAGCTATGGTATATTTAGTAGCTACACACAGCTATGGTATATTTAGTAGCTACACACAGCATGGCATATTTAGTAGCTACCACAGCTATTATATTTAGTAGCAACACACAGCTATGGTATATTTAGTACAGCTATGGTATATTTAGTAGCTACACACAGTTATGGTATATTTAGTAGCTACACACACAGCTATGGCATATTTAGTAGCTACACACAGCTATGGTATATTTAGTAGCTACACACAGCTATGGTATATTTAGTAGCTACACACAGCTATGGTATATTTAGTAGCAACACACAGCTATGGTATATTTAGTAGCAAACACACAGCTATGGTATATTTAGTAGCAACACACAGCTATGGTATATTTAGTAGCCACACACAGCTATGGTATATTTAGTAGCTACACACAGCTATGGTATATTTAGTAGCAACACACAGCTATGGTATATTTAGTAGCTACACACAGCTATGGTATATTTAGTAGCAACACACAGCTATGGTATATTTAGTAGCAACACACAGCTATGGTATATTTAGTAGCTACACACAGCTATGGTATATTTAGCAACACACAGCTATGGTATATTTAGTAGCTACACACAGCTATGGTATATTTAGTAGCTACACACAGCTATGGTATATTTAGTAGCTACACACAGCTATGGTATATTTAGTAGCAACACACAGCTATGGTATATTTAGTAGCTACACACAGCTATGGTATATTTAGTAGCTAACACACAGCTATGGTATATTTAGTAGCAACACACAGCTATGGTATATTTAGTAGCAACACACAGCTATGGTATATTTAGTAGCAACACACAGCTATGGTATATTTAGTAGCTACACACAGCTATGGTATATTTAGTAGCTACACACAGCTATGGCATATTTAGTAGCTACACACAGCTATGGTATATTTAGTAGCTACAGCATTTTAGTAGCTACACACAGCTATGGTATATTTAGTAGCAACACACAGCTATGGTATATTTAGTAGCTACACACAGCTATGGTATATTTAGTAGCTACACACAGCTATGGTATATTTAGTAGCAACACACAGCTATGGCATATTTAGTAGCTACACACAGCTATGGTATATTTAGTAGCAACACACAGTTATGGTATATTTAGTAGCAACACACAGCTATGGAATATATATTTAAAAGAAACACACAGCTATGGTATATTTAGTAGCTACACACAGCTATGGTATATTTAGTAGCTACACACAGCTATGGTATATTTAGTAGCTACACACAGCTATGGTATATTTAGTAGCAACACACAGCTATGGTATATTTAGTAGCAACACACAGCTATGGAATATATTTAGTAGAAACACATAGCTATGGTATATTTAGTAGGTACACACAACTATGGTATATTTAGTAGCAACACACAGCTATGGTATATTTAGTAGTTACACACAGCTATGGTATATTTAGTAGCAACACACAGCTATATTTAGTAGCAACACACAGCTATGGTATATTTAGTAGCTACACACAGCTATGGTATATTTAGTAGCAACAAACAGCTATGGTATATTTAGTAGCTACACACAGCTATGGTATATTTAGTAGCAACACACAGTTATGGTATATTTAGTAGCAACACACAGCTATGGTATATTTAGTAGCTACACACAGCTATGGTATATTTAGTAGCTACACACAGCTATGGTATATTTAGTAGCTACACACAGCTATGGCATATTTAGTAGCAACACACAGCTATGGTATATTTAGTAGCACACACACAGCTATGGTATATTTAGTAGCAACACACAGCTATGGTATATTTAGTAGCAAACACACTAGTATATTTAGTAGCAACACACAGCTATTTAGTAGCTACACAGCTATGGTATATTTAGTAGCTACACACAGCTATGGTATATTTAGTAGCAACACACAGCTATGGTATATTTAGTAGCTACACACAGCTATGGTATATTTAGTAGCAACACACAGCTATGGTATATTTAGTAGCTACACACAGCTATGGTATATTTAGTAGCTACACACAGCTATGGTATATTTAGTAGCAACACACAGCTATGGCATATTTAGTAGCTACACACAGCTATGGCATATTTAGTAGCTACACACAGCTATGGCATATTTAGTAGCAACACACAGTACACACAGCTATGGTATATTTAGTAGCAACACACAGCTATGGTATATTTAGTAGCAACACACAGCTATGGTATATTTAGTAGCTACACACAGCTATGGTATATTTAGTAGCTACACACAGTTATGGTATATTTAGTAGCCACACACAGCTATGGCATATTTAGTAGCTACACACAGCTATGGTATATTTAGTAGCTACACACAGCTATGGTATATTTAGTAGCTACACACAGCTATGGTATATTTAGTAGCAACACACAGTTATGGTATATTTAGTAGCAACACACAGCTATGGTATATTTAGTAGCTACACACAGCTATGGTATATTTAGTAGCAACACACAGCTATGGTATATTTAGTAGCAACACACAGCTATGGTATATTTAGTAGCTACACACAGCTATGGTATATTTAGTAGCAACACACAGTTATGGTATATTTAGTAGCTACACACAGCTATGGCATATTTAGTAGCTACACACAGCTATGGTATATTTAGTAGCAACACACAGCTATGGTATATTTAGTAGCTACACACAGCTATGGTATATTTAGTAGCAACACACAGCTATGGTATATTTAGTAGCTACACACAGCTATGGTATATTTAGTAGCAACACACAGCTATGGTATATTTAGTAGCTACACACAGTTATGGTATATTTAGTAGCTACACACAGCTATGGTATATTTAGTAGCTACACACAGCTATGGTATATTTAGTAGCTACACACAGCTATGGTATATTTAGTAGCTACACACAGCTATGGTATGTATTTAGTAGCTACACACAGCTATGGCATATTTAGTAGCTACACACAGCTATGGTATATTTAGTAGCAACACACAGTTATGGTATATTTAGTAGCTACACACAGTTATGGTATATTTAGTAGCAACACACAGCTATGGTATATTTAGTAGCTACACACAGCTATGGTATATTTAGTAGCTACACACAGCTATGGTATATTTAGTAGCAACACACAGCTATGGCATATTTAGTAGCTACACACAGCTATGGTATATTTAGTAGCAACACACACAGCTATGGTATATTTAGTAGCAACACAGCTATGGTATATTTAGTAGCAACACACATATGGTATATTTAGTAGCAACACACAGCTATGGTATATTTAGTAGCAACACACAGCTATGGTATATTTAGTAGCACACACACAGCTATGGTATATTTAGTAGCTACACACAGCTATGGTATATTTAGTAGCTACACACAGCTATGGTATATTTAGTAGCAACACACAGTTATGGTATATTTAGTAGCCACACACAGCTATGGCGTATTTAGTAGCTACACACAGCTATGGTATATTTAGTAGCTACACACAGCTATGTATATTTAGTAGCTACACACAGCTATGGTATATTTAGTAGCAACACACAGCTATGGCGTATTTAGTAGCTACACACAGCTATGGTATATTTAGTAGCTACACACAGCTATGGTATATTTAGTAGCAACACACATTATGGTATATTTAGTAGCAACACACAGCTATGGTATATTTAGTAGCAACACACAGCTATGGTATATTTAGTATGCTATGGTATATTTAGTAGCTACACACACTTGGTATACAACACACAGCTATGGTATATTTAGTAGCTACACACAGCTATGGTATATTTAGTAGCTACACAGCTATGGCGTATTTAGTAGCAACACACAGTTTGGTATATTTAGTAGCAACACACAGCTATGGTATATTTAGTAGCTACACACAGCTATGGTATATTTAGTAGCAACACACAGCTATGGTATATTTAGTAGCTACACACAGCTATGGTATATTTAGTAGCAACACACAGCTATGGTATATTTAGTAGCTACACACAGCTATGGTATATTTAGTAGCTACACACAGCTATGGTATATTTAGTAGCAACACACAGCTATGGCATATTTAGTAGCTACACACAGCTATGGTATATTTAGTAGCAACACACAGCTATGGTATATTTAGTAGCTACACACAGCTATGGTATATTTAGTAGCTACACACAGCTATGGTATATTTAGTAGCTACACACAGCTATGGTATATTTAGTAGCAACACACAGCTATGGTATATTTAGTAGCAACACACAGCTATGGTATATTTAGTAGCTACACACAGCTATGGTATATTTAGTAGCAACACACAGCTATGGGTATATTTAGTAGCTACACACAGCTATGGTATATTTAGTAGCTACACACAGCTATGGTATATTTAGTAGCTACACAGCTATGGTATATTTAGTAGCAACACACAGCTATGGCATATTTAGTAGCTACACACAGCTATGGTATATTTAGTAGCTACACACAGCTATGGTATATTTAGTAGCAACACAGCTATGGTATATTTAGTAGCAACACACAGCTATGGTATATTTAGTAGCTACACACAGCTATGGTATATTTAGTAGCAACACACAGCTATGGTATATTTAGTAGCTACACACAGCTATGGTATATTTAGTAGCTACACACAGCTATGGTATATTTAGTAGCTACACACAGCTATGGTATATTTAGTAGCTACACACAGCTATGGTATATTTAGTAGCTACACACAGCTATGGCATATTTAGTAGCTACACACAGCTATGGTATATTTAGTATACCCACAGCTACTATACAACACACAGCTATGGTATATTTAGTGCAACACACAGCTATGGTATATTTAGTAGCTACACACAGCTATGGTATATTTAGTAGCAACACACAGTTATGGTATATTTAGTAGCCACACACAGCTATGGCATATTTAGTAGCTACACACAGCTATGGTATATTTAGTAGCTACACACAGCTATGGTATATTTAGTAGCTACACACAGCTATGGTATATTTAGTAGCTACACACAGCTATGGTATATTTAGTAGCAACACACAGTTATGGTATATTTAGTAGCTACACACAGCTATGGTATATTTAATAGCTACACACAGCTATGGCGTATTTAGTAGCAACACACAGTTATGGTATATTTAGTAGCTACACACAGCTATGGCATATTTAGTAGCAACACACAGTTATTGTATATTTAGTAGCAACACACAGCTATGGTATATTTAGTAGCAACACACAGCTATGGTATATTTAGTAGCAACACACAGCTATGGTATATTTAGTAGCTACACACAGCTATGGTATATTTAGTAGCTTTATGGTATATTTAGTAGCTACACACAGCTATGGTATATTTAGTAGCAAACACACAGCTATGGTATATTTAGTAGCAACACACAGCTATGGTATATTTAGTAGCAACACACAGCTATGGTATATTTAGTAGCTACACACAGCTATGGTATATTTAGTAGCAACACACAGCTATGGTATATTTAGTAGCTACACACAGCTATGGTATATTTAGTAGCTACACACAGCTATGGTATATTTAGTAGCTACACACAGCTATGGTATATTTAGTAGCTACACACAGCTATGGTATATTTAGTAGCAACACACAGCTATGGTATATTTAGTAGCAACACACAGCTATGGTATATTTAGTAGCAACACACAGCTATGGTATATTTAGTAGCTACACACAGCTATGGTATATTTAGTAGCTACACACAGCTATGGGTATATTTAGTAGCTACACACAGCTATGGTATATTTAGTAGCTACACACAGCTATGGTATATTTAGTAGCTACACACAGCTATGGTATATTTAGTAGCAACACACAGCTATGGTATATTTAGTAGCAACACACAGTTATGGTATATTTAGTAGCACACACAGCTATGGTATATTTAGTAGCATATTTATGGTATATTTAGTAGCTACACACAGCTATGGTATATTTAGTAGCTACACACAGTTATGGTATATTTAGTAGCAACACACAGTATTTAGTAGCTACACACATATTTAGTAGCTACACACAGCTATGGCATATTTAGTAGCAACACACAGCTATGGTATATTTAGTAGCAACACACAGCTATGGTATATTTAGTAGCAACACACAGCTATGGTATATTTAGTAGCTACACACAGCTATGGTATATTTAGTAGCTACACACACTATGGTATATTTAGTAGCTACACACAGCTATGGTATATTTAGTAGCTACACACAGCTATGGTATATTTAGTAGCAACACACAGCTATGGTATATTTAGTAGCAACACACAGCTATGGTATATTTAGTAGCAACACACAGCTATGGTATATTTAGTAGCAACACACAGCTATGGTATATTTAGTAGCTACACACAGCTATGGTATATTTAGTAGCAACACACAGCTATGGTATATTTAGTAGCTACACACAGCTATGGCATATTTAGTAGCAACACACAGTTATGGTATATTTAGTAGCAACACACAGCTATGGTATATTTAGTAGCTACACACAGCTATGGTATATTTAGTAGCAACACACAGCTATGGTTATTTAGTAGCTACACACAGCTATGGTATATTTAGTAGCTACACACAGTATATTTAGTAGCTACACACAGCTATGGTATATTTAGTAGCTACACACAGCTATGGTATATTTAGTAGCAACACACAGCTATGGTATATTTAGTAGCAACACACAGCTATGGTATATTTAGTAGCAACACACAGCTATGGTATATTTAGTAGCTACACACAGCTATGGTATATTTAGTAGCAACACACAGCTATGGTATATTTAGTAGCTACACACAGCTATGGCATATTTAGTAGCTACACTATGGTATATTTAGTAGCTACACACAGTGGTATTTAGTAGCTACACACAGCTATGGTATATTTAGTAGCAACACACAGCTATGGCATATTTAGTAGCACACACAGCTATGGTATATTTAGTAGCTACACACAGCTATGGTATATTTAGTAGCTACACACAGCTATGGTATATTTAGTAGCTACACACAGCTATGGTATATTTAATAGCTACACACAGCTATGGTATATTTAGTAGCAACACACAGTTATGGTATATTTAGTAGCAACACACAGCTATGGTATATTTAGTAGCTACACACAGCTATGGTATATTTAGTAGCCACACACAGCTATGGTATATTTAGTAGCTACACACAGCTATGGCATATTTAGTAGCAACACACAGTTATGGTATATTTAGTAGCAACACACAGCTATGGTATATTTAGTAGCAACACACAGTTATGGTATATTTACTAGCAACACACAGCTATGGTATATTTAGTAGCTACACACAGCTATGGCATATTTAGTAGCTACCTACAGCTATGGCATATTTAGTAGCTACACACAGCTATGGTATATTTAGTAGCAACACACAGTTATGGTATATTTAGTAGCCACACACAGCTATGGCGTATTTAGTAGCTACACACAGCTATGGTATATTTAGTAGCTACACACAGCTATGCTATATTTAGTAGCTACACACAGTTATGGTATATTTAGTAGCCACACACAGCTATGGCGTATTTAGTAGCTACACACAGCTATGGTATATTTAGTAGCTACACACAGCTATGCTATATTTAGTAGCAACACACAGTTATTGTATATTTAGTAGCAACACACAGCTATGGTATATTTAGTAGCAACACACAGCTATGGTATATTTAGTAGCAACACACAGCTATGGTATATTTAGTAGCTACACACAGCTATGGTATATTTAGTAGCTACACACAGCTATGGTATATTTAGTAGCTACACACAGCTATGGTATATTTAGTAGCAACACACAGATATGGTATATTTAGTAGCAACACACAGCTATGGCATATTTAGTAGCTACACACAGCTATGGTATATTTAGTAGCAACACACAGCTATGGTATATTTAGTAGCTACACACAGCTATGGTATATTTAGTAGCAACACACAGCTATGGTATATTTAGTAGCTACACACAGCTATGGCATATTTAGTAGCAACACACAGTTATGGTATATTTAGTAGCAACACACAGCTATGGTATATTTAGTAGCAACATACAGCTATGGTATATTTAGTAGCAACACACAGCTATGGTATATTTAGTAGCTACACACAGCTATGGTATATTTAGTAGCAACACACAGCTTTGGTATATTTAGTAGCTACACACAGCTATGGTATATTTAGTAGCTACACACAGCTATGGTATATTTAGTAGCTACACACAGCTATGGTATATTTAGTAGACACACACAGCTATGATATATTTAGTAGCTACACACAGCTTCGGCATATTTAGTAGCAACACACAGTTATGGTATATTTAGTAGCAACACACAGCTATGGTATATTTAGTAGCTACGCACAGCTATGGTATATTTAGTAGCAACACACAGCTATGGTATATTTAGTAGCTACACACAGCTATGGTATATTTAGTAGCTACACACAGCTATGGTATATTTAGTAGCTACACACAGCTATGGCATATTTAGTAGCTACACACAACTATGGTATATTTAGTAGCTACACACAGCTATGGTATATTTAGTAGCAACACACAGCTATGGCATATTTAGTAGCCACACACAGCTATGGCGTATTTAGTAGCTACACACAGCTATGGTATATTTAGTAGCTACACACAGCTATGGTATATTTAGTAGCTACACACAGCTATGGTATATTTAATAGCTACACACAGCTATGGTATATTTAGAAGCAACACACAGTTATGGTATATTTAGTAGCAACACACAGCTATGGTATATTTAGTAGCTACACACAGCTATGGTATATTTAGTAGCCACACACAGCTATGGTATATTTAGTAGCTACACACAGCTATGGCATATTTAGTAGCAACACACAGTTATGGTATATTTAGTAGCAACACACAGCTATGGTATATTTAGTAGCAACATACAGCTATGGTATATTTAGTAGCAACACACAGCTATGGTATATTTAGTAGCTACACACAGCTATGGTATATTTAGTAGCAACACACAGCTTTGGTATATTTAGTAGCTACACACAGCTATAGAATATTTAGTAGCAACACACAGCTATGGTATATTTAGTAGCTACACACAGCTATGGTATATTTAGTAGCTACACACAGCTATGGTATATTTAGTAGCAACACACAGCTATGGCATATTTAGTAGCTACACACAGCTATGGTATATTTAGTAGCAACACACAGCTATGGCATATTTAGTAGCAACACACAGCTATGGTATATTTAGTAGCAACACACAGCTATGGTATATTTAGTAGCTACACACAGCTATGGTATATTTAGTAGCTACACACAGCTATGGACTATTTAGTAGCTACACACAGCTATGGTATATTTAGTAGCTACACACAGCTATGGCATATTTAGTAGCTTCCCACAGCTATGGCATATTTAGTAGCTACCCACAGCTATGGCATATTTAGTAGCTACCCACAGCTATGGCATATATTTAGTAGCAACACACAGCTATGGTATATTTAGTAGCTACACACAGCTATGGTATATTTAGTAGCTACACACAGTTATGGTATATTTAGTAGCCACACACAGCTATGGCATATTTAGTATCTAAACACAGCTATGGTATATTTAGTAGCTACACACAGCTATGGTATATTTAGTAACTACACACAGCTATGGTATATTTAGTAGCTACACACAGCTATGGTATATTTAGTAGCAACACACAGTTATGGTATATTTAGTAGCAACACACAGCTATGGTATATTTAGTAGCTACACACAGCTATGGTATATTTAGTAGCCACACACAGCTATGGTATATTTAGTAGCTACACACAGCTATGGCATATTTAGTAGCAACACACAGTTATGGTATATTTAGTAGCAACACACAGCTATGGTATATTTAGTAGCAACATACAGCTATGGTATATTTAGTAGCAACACACAGCTATGGTATATTTAGTAGCTACACACAGCTATTGTATATTTAGTAGCTACACACAGCTATGGTATATTTAGTAGCTACACACAGCTATGGTATATTTAGTAGCTACACACAGCTATGGTATATTTAGTAGCAACACACAGATATGGTATATTTAGTAGCAACACACAGCTATGGCATATTTAGTAGCTACACACAGCTATGGTATATTTAGTAGCAACACACAGCTATGGTATATTTAGTAGCTACACACAGCTATGGTATATTTAGTAGCAACACACAGCTATGGTATATTTAGTAGCTACATACAGCTATGGTATATTTAGTAGCTACACACAGCTATGGTATATTTAGTAGCAACACACAGCTATGACATATTTAGTAGCTACACACAGCTATGGTATATTTAGTAGCAACACACAGCTATGGTATATTTAGTAGCTACACACATCTATGGTATATTTAGTAGCAACACAGAGCTATGGTATATTTAGTAGCAACACACAGCTATGGCATATTTAGTAGCTACACACAGCTATGGTATATTTAGTAGCTACACACAGCTATGGTATATTTAGTAGCTACACACAGCTATGGTATATTTAGTAGCCACACACAGCTATGGTATATTTAGTAGCAACACACAGATATGGTATATTTAGTAGCAACACACAGCTATGGCATATTTAGTAGCTACACACAGCTATGGTATATTTAGTAGCAACACACAGCTATGGTATATTTAGTAGCTACACACAGCTATGGTATATTTAGTAGCTACACACAGCTATGGTATATTTAGTAGCTACATACAGCTATGGTATATTTAGTAGCTACACACAGCTATGGTATATTTAGTAGCAACACACAGCTATGACATATTTAGCAGCTACACACAGCTATGGTATATTTAGTAGCAACACACAGCTATGGCATATTTAGTAGCAACACACAGCTATGGTATATTTAGTAGCTACACACAGCTATGGTATATTTAGTAGCAACACAGAGCTATGGTATATTTAGTAGCAACACACAGCTATGGCATATTTAGTAGCTACACACAGCTATGGTATATTTAGTAGCTACACACAGCTATGGTATATTTAGTAGCTACACACAGTTATGGTATATTTAGTAGCTACACATAGCCGGTGTTGCACATTGGCACAGGATAAAAACTGTGGTCTGCTGCTTTTTGATACAACATTTCTAACCACAGTGAAACGCCTCTGAAAATATATGTTTTTTCCTATACAATGAACCCCTATCCCAACGGAGAGCAAATGTGGCAGCCTTTTACCTGCTTCAGCGGGATTTCTACTTTGTTTGCAAGTACAGTGCACCCATGCCATCCACAAGACAAAGTACAGTACTGTACATCTCCTTGCAACATTTCTCTCTCCTCTCTCTTTCTTTCTCATCCCCTCTCCTCTCTCTTTCTCATCCTCTCTCCTCTCTCTTTCTTTCTCATCCCCTCTCCTCTCTTTCTTTCTCATCCCCTCTCCTCTCTCTTTCTTTCTCATCCTCTCTCCTCTCTCTTTCTTTCTCATCCCCTCTCCTCTCTCTTTCTTTCTCATCCCCTCTCCTCTTTCTCCTGTATTTCTTTCTCTCTTTCTCTCTCACACACACACACACACACACACACACACACACACACACACACACACACACACACACACACACACACACACACACACACACACACACACACACACACACACACACACACACACAGATAGACAGACAGACAGATAGACAGACAGACAGACTGTAATAGAAACAGATAGATTTGAATGGAAAGATGGGAGAAGAAAAATGGCACAGGATAATCACTGTGAAGCATTACCAGCCATTACTTCTGGTTGTCACTTGGATTCTGCCATGGCTCCTGGATCCCTCTCTCTCTCTCTTCGTCTCTCCTAGCATGTTACATCTCTGTCTTCCTCTCTCTCTCTCTCTCTCCCTCTCTCTCTCCCTTTCTCTTCTCTCTCTCTTTATCTCTTTATCGCTCTCCCTTCTCCTCTCTCTTTATCTCTTTATCTCTCCACCTTTCTCCTCTCTCTCTCTCTTTGTCTCTTTCTCTCTCTCCCTTTCTCCTCTCATCTCTCTATCTCTTTCTCTGTACTCCCTTTCTCCTCTCTCTCTCTCTTTCTCTTTCTCTGCACTCCCTTTCTCCTCTCTCTCTCTCTTTATCTCTTTCTCTGTACTCCCTTTCTCCTCTCTCTCTCTTTGTCTCTTTCTCTCTCTCATCTCTCTCTTTATCTCTTTCTCTGTACTCCCTTTCTCCTCTCTCTCTCTCTTTATCTCTTTCTCTGTACTCCCTTTCTCCTCTCTCTCTCTATTTGTCTCTTTCTCTCTCTCCCTTTCTCCTCTCTCTCTCTCTTTGTCTCTTTCTCTGTACTCCCTTTCTCCTCTCTCTCTCTCTTTGTCTCTTTCTCTCTCTCCCTTTCTCCTCTCATCTCTCTCTTTATCTCTTTCTCTGTATCTCTCTTTATTCTTTCTCTGTACTCCCTTTCTCCTCTCTCTCTCTATTTGTCTCTTTCTTTCTCCTTTCTCTTCATCTCTCTCTTTATCTCTTTCTCTGTACTCCCTTTCTCCTCTTTCTCTCTCTTTATCTCTTTCTCTGTACTCCCTTTCTCCTCTCTCTCTCTATTTGTCTCTTTCTCTCTCTCCCTTTCTCCTCTCTCTCTCTCTTTGTCTCTTTCTCTGTACTCCCTTTCTCCTCTCTCTCTCTCTTTGTCTCTTTCTCTCTCCCTTTCTCCTCTCATCTCTCTCTTTATCTCTTTCTCTGTACTCCCTTTCTCCTCTCTCTCTCTTTATCTCTTTCTCTGTACTCCCTTTCTCTCTTTCTCTATTTGTCTCTCTTTCTCTCTCCTTTCTCCTCTCATCTCTCTCTTTATCTCTTTCTCTGTACTCCCTTTCTCCTCTCTCTCTCTCTTTATCTCTTTCTCTGTACTCCCTTTCTCTCTCTCTCTATTTGTCTCTTTCTCTGTACTCCCTTTCTCCTCTCTCTCTCTCTTTGTCTCTTTCTCTCTCTCCCTTTCTCCTCTCATCTCTCTCTTTGTCTCTTTCTCTGTACTCCCTTTCTCCTCTCATCTCTCTCTTTATCTCTTTCTCTGTACTCCCTTTCTCATTTGATTCAATTCGAGGAATTTATTGGCATAGAAAACATATTGTAACATTGCCAAAGCAAGTGAAGTAGATAATAAATGTACAGTAAACACATTACACGAAAAAGATCCAAAAGAATAAAAACATTTCAAATGGGATATTATGTGCCAATAGTTAAAGTACAAAAGGGGAAGATAAATAAACATAAATATGGGTTGTATTTACAATGGTGTTTGTTCTTCATTGGTTGCCCTTTTCTTGTGGCAGCAGGTCACACATCTTGCTGTTGTGATGGCACACTGTGATATTTCACCCAATAGATATGGGACTTCATCGACATTGGGTTTGTTTTCTAATTCTTTGTGGATCTGAGTAATCTGAGGGAAATATGTGTCTCTAATATGGTCATACATTTGGCATTAGGTTGGTAAGTGCAGCTCAGTTTCCACCTCATTTTGTGGGCAGTGTGCACATAGCCTGTCTTCTCTTGGCCTACGTCTTTCTCTCTCTGCCCCCCCCCCCCCCAGCTCGGACTCGCTGACCAGAGATAGCCTTCTCCACTGTAACTTCCTGTCACTATCCTCAAGAG